>NC_134093.1:88764101-89071536 GCF_000715075.1 Nicotiana tabacum | reverse complement strand
GATGGTAGCTTCATTATCATGTTGTGATGCAGACTCGATGAATAGTGCTGGCGGCATACAATCTGTGAGAATGCATGGGAGAAAAATCTATTTATTAACAATGATACAATGAGCCCTATATTAATACATATTCTACTCCTACTACATAAGGGACTAGGACATATTCTACAACGACCTCTGCAAGTATAACTGCAATGAAACATATAAATAGAACAGGCCTTTGAAAGAATTGATTGAAATACGACAGTGGATAAGTCAAAACATAATGCACTCAAAACCAGTCTTTATGCTACATGTTTCTTCATAGTTCCAACAGGGATAGAAACATGACAGAAGAGTTGATAATTAAGTAAAGGAGTTACCTCATGAGCACCATTCTCTGGCATTTTGGAACATGCGCAACCAGGGACTTGGACCTTTCTTTTCAACATCCCAATTTTTAGGATACCATGGGAACTGCCACATCAAGAAACAGCGTTCTGGATGAGGCATTATCGCAAGATGTCGCCCATCTGGAGAACAAATTGCCGCCACACCCAAGGGAGAACCATTAAGATTGAAAGGATATATATCTGTTGGTCTGCCATCATCATCGCAATATTTCACTGGTGCCAAGTTGGAGCCAACAATATGATTGAAAACACTATCATCAGGGAAATAAGCTCTTCCTTCACCATGAGCAGCCCAAACGCCCAGTGTACTACCTTCCATACCTTTGAACATTATGGCCGGTGATTCTTCTATTGTCACACTCGTGAAGCGGCATTCAAACCTTCCAGACTCATTATGTACAAACCTAGGCTGTGATGGGTCCCCGCCGGCACCGAAAACACCTCCCACTTGGGGCCCCGGAACCCAACCCAACAGAGCCATAAGTTGGCACCCATTGCAAACTCCAAGGCTGAAAGTGTCTGGACGGTTATAAAATGCCTGAAATTGGTTTAAAAGAGGTTGATTAAAGCGAATGGACGCTGCCCAGCCTTTTGCAGAATCAAGCACGTCAGCATAACTAAAACCTCCAACAAACACAATTCCTCTAAATTCATCAAGCATGATGACTCCATTGAGAAGGTCTGACATTGCAACATCCCATGGCTCAAATCCAGCAGCATAAAAAGCTGCAGTCATTTCTCTATCACCATTGCTGCCTTCCTCGCGAATAATTGCGACCTTTGGCTTTGAAACGGCAGTCATATACTTATCATCAGTAAATGTTGGTGTGAAGGATAGTTTCCAGGATGGTTCATGCCGATTCTTCAATCCTTCTTTTTCTAATTCTACACACGAAGCCAGTCTTTGGAGCTTTTCCAATTGAAAGCTGGTTTCTTCCCACATATCCCTGAGCACAGAAGTTTTGTCATTCAAATGAGTAACCCCGTCAACCCTCAATTCAACTATTGGAGATGAAGTAACTTGACCAATAATATTAGCTGAAACAGCACCACTGCAGAGCTTTTCCAGAACTAAATCCAAGTTCTTCCTGCTAACTTCAATGAGCAGGCCAAGCTCCTCTGCAAAAAGTGTTTGGGGTACACTACTCCCTAAAGAAGTTAAATCCAAGTGAATGCCACAGTTCCCTGCGAATGCCATTTCCAGAGCATTCACTAAAAGTCCCCCATCACTGATATCATGACCAGCAGATATCAGCTCATCAGAGATTAGATTCTGAACCTCATTAAAAACAGTCTTAAGATAAGATACGTCATCCAGATCAGGACTTTCGTCCCCAATTTGATCAAAAACCTGGGCAAGAGCAGATCCACCAAGTCGTCGTTTTCCTTTAGCCAAGTCAATATGAAGCAGTACACCATCATCTCCAAGCTTCAAGTCTGGCGTAACTGTCTTGGTTATATCAGGACATGTCACATAGGTACTGATGACTAGATTCCCTGGGGCTTTAACAACTTCCCCAGACGAGTGGGCTGCCATGGAAAGGCTGTCTTTCCCCCCATCAATTGCAATTCCAAGTTCAATCATAGCTTCAGAAAGAGCAACAGCAGCGTCATACATTGCAGCTCCTTCACCATCTAGCTTTGCAGCATACATCCAATTCCCACTTGCTTTAACATCAGAAAGAGATGTAATTTTCGCCCAAACAAGATTTGTGAGTGCTTCTCCGACAGCCAGCCGTGCCATTGCTTTTGGATCCAAAAGACCTTTTATTGGCTGCTCCCCGATTGAGCATGCACCTCCAGTTAAGTCTGTATAAGTTTGAGCTATAACAGCAACATCAGCAAGAGGAATCTGCAGGGGACCCACAGTTTGCTGCTGTGCCACAAGGCCTGTGACACACCTGTCAACTTTAGTGGTCAAGAACCTTTTCGAACAAACAGAAGGGAGCCTCAGGACCCTCTTCAATGAATCTAAGACTGTTGTTGCAGGAGCAATATCAAGTGGTTCACGCAGATAGTTCATGCGACGAAATTCAAATGTCTTTTTAGGCATATCGCCAAGCACCTTCTCAAGCTCAAGATCCACTGCAGGTGGAGGAGGAGGCAATCCACTAGACCTGCATTTTTCAATTGCTTTTTAGAATAAAAGATGGAGCTAGAATCGCTTACACACAAGTTTTGCATGCTAAAAATCAAAGCCTGAAATAAAAATTTAATCTTTATCCTCAAATTTTCAGCATAAGAAAAAAGATCAAATTTTGGTTCTTTCTCAATAAACAAACAACCAGATGCTTTTTAGCACAAAAATTGGACCAAGAATGCCATACACACCAGCATTGCACTGCAAAAACCAACACTCAGAAATAAATATTAATCTTTCTCCAAAATTTTCAGCATACAAAAAAAATATACAATTTTGACAACAAGAAAATAGCTTTGAGTTACTGCTTTACCAAAATCAACAAATATCATGGCCAAAAATCAAAACTTGAAATAAATATTTATTCTTTCTTCCACAAATTTTCAGCATCCATAAAAAAATTCAGTTTTGAGCACCGCCAGTGAATGTGTTGGAACTTTTGGACAAAAGCTTAGTAGTGAGATATTCCTTTTTTTTAAAACTTAAATTACTCTTCTAAGAACAAATGCCTGATTAAAAATTTAATATAATTTATTATCATTAGTTTTAGGGCGGAATTGCCCAAGGAATATACTGGGTATGTTGTTGTTGTTTTAGGGCGGAATTGACAGAGGTTTGTAATTGAGTGATAGATATCTAGTCAACTTAGGTAATAAAATTCATGATTGTTATTCTTTAAGAAATTAATTTTAGTTTTACTTTAAGGATGAGGGCAGTCCACCAGACCTGGTTTTTTCAATTGCCACGCTATCCTCCAGGACAATACGCCCTTCACCATTAATTGTTCCAATAACAGCCATGGAAACTCTTTCCCTCGCACAGATTGCTTGCAAAAGATCACGACTTTCAGGCTTCACTAGTATGGCATCTTGCTCCTGATATTCTGCACCCCAAATTTCCAGAACAGACATCGTGTGATCGCCAACTACAATTGCCCTTATATCAATTTTGGCGCCCTGTGGATGTATTATTTCCTTCACAACATTACAGTTTCCACCAGCACCCTGATCATGAATACTTATGATCGGGTTGTTGTCCCCTATCTCAATGCAAGCACGAACAACCCGATACAACTTCTGTGCCATCTCAGCATCTCCACGCTGCACGGCGTTGAAGTCAAGCTCGGCATCATTCTGTCCACTGACCATGCTGGATGCAGCGCCACCTCCCATTCCAATACGATATGCTGGTCCTCCAATCTTAACTACCAACATACCAATCTCGGGTTCTCCCTTTGATAAGTGAAGGTGATCTATTTGCCCAATGCCAGCACTAAACATGATCGGCTTCAACCATTCCCTCCTCTCGCCACTTGGCAGTCTCATTCCAAACGTTCGACAATAACCCTGAATCAAAGGCTCCCCGAATTTGTTCCCATAGTCCGATGCTCCATTACTAGCATCAATAAGGATCTGCAGCGGTGAAGCCAAATTTGCTGGGTATGTGAAAGAAGGATCTTCCCAAGGAGCATATGAACCTTCAATATGAAGATTTCCAACACAATATCCGGCTGTAGATGCAACAACAAAAGAACCCCTTCCAGTAGCATGGGTATCCCGGATACGGCCGCCTGCACCTGTCTCGGCACCAGGATAAGGTGCCACAGCACAAGGGAAATTGTGGGTTTCTGCAGTAAACAAGATAGCTAGGTCACTGGTAATCATGACCAAGAAGCATGCCGAACCAGGCTTGATAGGTCGCAATTGCTTCACTCGAAACCCCTTGATAGCGCTGGAATTATCTTTGAAACCAATAACCGAATTGTTTGGATTTGCAAGCAAAGTGCTCTTGACGATCTGCATAAGAGTCTTATCTGCAGGTTGACCATCTATCACAAGTTTCCCTGTAAAGAACCAGTGCCTACTATGCTCGCTGTTAGATTGAGCAATATCAAATAATTCCACATTCGTCGGGTTTCGCTTCATGTCATCCCTGAAAAGTTTGATGTAGTACTGTAAGTCTTGCTCATCAAAAGCCAAGCCCATTTTCTCATTAATCTCCTCCAATGCCTTTCGACCCCTTTCTATGACGGGTATATATCGAACCTCCTCTGGAACTATGCTTGTCTTGAAAGAATTAAGCTTCTCAACATAAACACACTCTGTCATCCGATCATGAACCATTGAAGCAAACTCATTAATTTGACTATCCAGAAGTGACCCGTCGACATATAATAAATACCTCCTAGAACGCTCCATTCTATTTATCTCTGTTAATCCGCATGCTTGGCAAATGGACACTGCATTAGCAGACCACGCCGTAGTGAAAGATAACCGTGGACCAACTTCAATGATATATGCATCTGGAATTTTCCTCTTCTCCTCATCGAGGAAACTCTCACTTCCCAAGTTCTCAGGTTCATAAGTTTCTCCTAAAACCCATTTAAGCACAGAAAGTTTCTCACTTGAAATATCTGAATTGAGCCCGATGTTGAAACACTGTTCTGTTTTCAAGCCAATTATCTGATTAGAGACCTTTGTCTGAACCAGCTTGAGAAGCTCAGCAGTGGCACTGTCCTGTAGAAATGGAACACGATATAAATGCATCACCTTCTCGGCAACCACCTGAACATCTTCATTAACGACGCTGCTGATATCCCTCGAAACCACAGCTCTAATCTTCGCCGGAATATGAGACCTTAAACTCAAATTCTTATGTGAATGCTTAACAGGGCTTTGTCTTGGAAGTGTACCCCAAAGCAAACGATTCGTCTGCTTACTGGAATGTCTGGGTAATGCTAGCTTTTGTCTATCAAAACCCTGCAATTTAAATAAATGTCAGAATTAAACAATTTACTCAACATCATTATACAGAACATATTCTAGAAAAAAATCAGTAATAATCATACTTGTAAGAATTCTGTTGCAGTGATGTCCCAAGCAGATGTTGCCATTGCCAAAATTTGCTGCTGCTTCAATAGCAATAAATAAGAGGAAACAAATTATTTTTGAACCAAAAAAAAAAATAGACAAGAAGCAAGTAAGCACGATAAATTTTTGGGATTATAAAAATCTAAACTTCTAAAAAAGTAACAGAATATACGCGAGCTAAAGAAAACTCAAAATCAAATAACCCCAGAAAAAAATCAATTAAATACCCCACTCTAGAACAATATTTGTTACAAGGGAGTCCTTTACCCCAGTTTTGGTGTTTCCTTCAACACACGCAAAAAGCTTTTTAGCATAAAAACTGAGCTAGAATTAGAGTACACGCAAATTTGTGTGTGATAAAAATCAAAACTTGAAATACACATAAAATCCTTCTCCACAAATTTTCAGGAAAAAAGAAAAAAGAATCAATGTACCTTTAAGTTACGGTTTTAGCAAAATCAGCTAAAATTATGGCGAACGTGAGAGGGGAAAAGCCAACGTGAGAGAGAGTGTTGGCTAAAGCTTTGGACAAAAACCCTAGTACTGAAATATTCCTTTTTCTTTTTTCATTCTACTTTATTCCAAATATTATTCTAAATTAAAGATTGATATAGAGTCAACTTAAAATTTGATAATTGTTAATCTTTAGAAAAGTAGTAGTAGTTTATATTCTGTATAAAAAAATTATTCAGAAAATACCTTTTTTGCTTTATTTTAGATGATGGGCTAAACTGCAAAACAAAAAGATCCTAGACTTAAAAACTTGTCGGTCAATTCAAAAATTAAAAGACTGATTATTTTATTTCTTTCAATTACTTTTATTAATGGCATGAATTTTTTATTTCTCTTTTTTTTTTAAAAATCTTTTTTGTTCCCTGATCCTCATTAATGAAGTATTATATGATAAACAACATGGCGTAATACTTCTAAGTTCAAATTGTCTTTGTCCGTGGTGTATGCCTTTGTTGCCACAAACAATGAATAGAATTTTATTTTAACATTAACAATGATAACAAAAGATAAACTGAAACATACTTTATTTTATTATCATTTTGTTATTATCTTGTTTGTACAATTTTTGCTACTTAACATCTGGTAGAGAATAGAAAAAGTAGGGTCTTTGCTGAATTTAATTTGTGAGCAAGCCCAGTCTTTGTAATTAATGGAAGTATGAGACCAATCTCATACTGATTAATATTCATGACAAAAATCTAAATTTATTTAGCAATAAATTTAAATTTTATGATATTTTCATTTGCATGAGGTAGTGATAATCACGTTGCAAATTAACAAGTTGAGACTAATGATAGTTAAGTAATAAACTTACGTAGATATAATTTATCTGTACTAAGCAGATAAGATTGTGTTAAACTTATTAATGTAAAGATTCTTTTTAATAAATTTTACTTAAAATAGTATGTTAGTTATTATTTTTATTATATTATTAATTAATATATATCAAAATTTATTTATAATTATCTAATAAGTAACATGAATATATAAGTATATTATATGGATAAAACTTAAGCTCAAGACACTATTACTTTGGTGCAATCATGTCCGAATAAGTAAGAATATCCATGTGTTACAATTATAAAAGTGGGAAATATGAAGTAAGATGTTGATGTGCATTTTTGCCCTTAAAATGCATTATTTTACTTTACAAAAAGAATTAAAAATATTTTATAATAACTAATTTTTTAAATTTTGCAAGTTAAAAGAAAATATAAGTATTTAATAATAGTACAAAATAAGAAAATATTTTAACAACTATCTATTAGCATGACAGTTAAACTAATCTAAACTTTTAACGCATACAACTTATAACTTAAATAAGGCTCCTAAGTTCTAATAAGAAGTGAAGCTACAATATTAGGTACGAATTCCAACGAATACGGTAATTATTGTTTAGACCCTATATTTATCTTAGAAAATCCATTAAATATGATAAATATTTAATTATAAATCAGTAACTAAAGCACACTATGTATTCGATAGCAAGTAACATGCAAGCATAATTCTTTTGTCTACCAAAACCCTACAATTTAAATAAATATCAAAGTTAAACAATTTTCTCAACATCATTATACAAAACATATTATGAAAAAAAATCAGTAATAATCATATTTGTAAGAATTCTGTTGCAGTGATGCCTCAAGCAGATGTTGCCATTGCCAAAATCTGCTGCTAATAAATAAGAGGAAACAAATTATATTAGAACCAAAAAATAAAAAGACAAGATACAAGTTAGCGCGATAAATTTTCGGAATTAGAAAAAAACCTTAACTTCTAATAATGTAACAGAATATATGCGAGCTAAAGAAAACTCAAAACCCCCAAGGAATTTTCCATTAAATAACCCAAGAATCAGTTTTGACAACGAGTACCTGGCCAATGTGAGAGAGGAGAAAATGGGAGAGAAGTTAAGGAGGAAGAGGAGTGATAGTTTGGCGAGGCTTTTGGACAAAAACCCTACTAGTGAGATATTGCCTTATCTTTTTATTTTTATTTTCCACTTTACCCTTTTTTTACTTTAATTATCCTAAGAATAAGTTGCTCATTTTCTCACTCTTATAAATGAGTTATTGATATAGAGTCAACTAAGGTAACTTTAAGAGTAAAATTTGATGATTATTAATCTCTAGAAAACTTTAATTTTGTAATAATTATATCGAAATATTATTTGGAAATAATATTTTGCTTTCATTTTAGATGATGGACAAAACAAAAAGATTGTAGACTTAGTAGGCGTTTGAACGTAAAAATTGTAATTTTTGAAAAAAAATAGTATTTGGAGTTAAGTTGAAAATGGTATTTGAAATTTGAAATTATGTTTGGACATGCATTTTACTTGAAAAACTATTGCAGTTTTGTGAGTGAGAAAACAAATGTTTTTGAAAAAGTGGTCAAAACCTTTTTTCCAAGATTTTTTTAAAACTTGCTAAATTTCATGGACAAACACTTTTTTGAAAAAAAAATCGAAAAAAGAAAAAAAATCTATGGACAAACAGGTCCTTAAATACTTGTCTGTCAATTCAGAATTGAAAAACTGCTTATTTTATTTCTTCTAATTAATTTTATTAGAACTATTTTATTTAAAGAGAATTACATATAAGTACAACTCATACACATACATTGCGACCGGGTAGCCTATATACAGCTTTGCAAAACTGTAGCCCAGAAAAATAGGCCAAGATTCAAGTTCAACTTCAAATAGGTTCTCAAAGTCCCTCCTCAGTATTTTTTATTTATTTATCAAACTTCTAACTCAATTTCTAAATCAACAATTGTGACTCAACCATTATTTTAACAAATTAAATCTATTTAGGTGGTGAAAATTAGATTTTTAGATAATCCATCATTATTGCACAAGCTTAAATAAGTGAATTTAAAATTTGATTATGATTTTGTGAGAATTTGGAGTGGGTATTGTTTAGATTTATTATAATTAATCTAAAAGATTGTCTATAAAATTTGAAGTCATTTAATAGAGATTTAGATTGATTTTGAACAAGAATTGCAACGGAAAGTTATAGAAGTTCGTCGCAGATACATTTTGTAAGTGTATAAAAGTGTATAATAGTGTATAAGAGCTGTTAATACACACATACACACTAGTATATAACATTATACATTGTTATAAAAAAAAACTGACTTCGTCTTCTTCCTTGAGTCTTTGCGAAATTTAATTCAAATGTAGCTTAACTCTACTTCAATTCACTTCAAATTGAGATTTTGAACTCTTCTTAATATTTCCAACCAAATAGAATAACATCCAATGATGTTTTCAAACAAACCCAACAATACCTATTTCGAACTTAACCTCAAATTTCAGATCTAAGTTTTACGTTCAAATTTAAAATCTCATATATGATTCAAACATAAAGTTTTCAGTAATTTACTGTTTTTAAAAAAAAATCAATCAAGTGTTATATCTAACAATCTTGAACACCAACTATGGTGGTTTTCTAATTGTCATCCTAGAATAAATATGCAAATGCTAAAATGAAAAAATTACGGGTTAATACAATTGAAAGAATAATGCTAGTAAAAATAGCCCATGTTTTACCTTCTCATTTGGTTTGACCCATCTTGTATATAACTTCAAATTTTATTTTCATCTTTTAGTCTAACATTAAAGACCCAATTCTTTCACACTCCACAACCCACGTAAGCTTCTTCATATATGAAAAAAATCCTCTTTATTCTTCTCGTTTTGCTTCTTTGATATTTACCTTCCCTTTTTCCCATTTACTTTCTAAATTTTTTGGTACAATCGTGTCCGAGTAAGTAAAGAATATCCATATGTTAAAATTATAAAAGTGGGAGGATATCAAGTAAAAGGTTGATATATCAAAATTCTCATATAAAGTTGATGTATGCATTTTTGCTCTTAAAATGCATTATTTGACTTTAATGTACACAAAGAATTAAAAATAATTTATGATAACTATTTGTCTAAATCTTGCAAGTTAAAAGAAAATATTTAGTAATTGATAATAATACAAAATAAAAAAATATTTTAACAACTATCTATTAGCATGATAATTAACCTAATCTAAACTTTTAACGCATACAACTTATAACGTAAATAAGACTCCTAAGTTCTAATAAGAGACGAAGCTACAATATTAGGTATGAATTCGAACAAATAATATAATTACTGCTTCGATAGCAAGTAACAACCAAATATAATTCTTTATTTCTAAACAACGAGGTTTCGAATTCCATATTCCCATATAAGTTTTTATTTTTTTATTTTTATTTTTTTCACGAGACTCTATCATGGATATCATGTGCGATAGACGAGACCCTAGTGCTATGATATCAAGTTGTCATGACCCAAATCCCATTATAGGCCGTGATGGCGCCCAACGCCATCATTAGGCAAGCCAAAAAATAAACCAACACAATAATATTTTATCCAAAATGCATTTAGAAACAATTGAGGAAATAAGGAGTAGAAATTGTTCGTTTTTATAGAAAGTATACATATTATTATTTTAAACGTTTGAATAAGGCAATAATTTAAACCAGAAGACCATAGCGGAATACAATCAAGAGTAAAATCTAAATCTCCCAAACTCGGTGTTACAAGTGCATGAGCATCTACTAGAACAAAACTAATACAACATCTGCCTGGAATGCAAAATAGACACGACAAAACAAATGAATATAATGGAGACTCTGTATGCTGCATATCATAACATGGAATACAACTCACCGTAAAGTCCCCTCAACAATTGTGCACATGCGCCCAAGTGACTACCAAAAGTATCTGTCTGAGTACCTGCACAATCAGTGCAGAAGTTTAGCATGAGTACTTAAATCAACGCGTACCCAATAAATATCTAGCCTAACCCTGGAGAAGTAGTGATGAGGGGTAGACATCGACACTTACTACTAGTCCAATAAATCTGTATAATAAATTATAAATAGATATAAAATACAACGGTAATGATGACGTAAGAAACTGTAACTAACATAATCCTCCAACATAATGACAATATAAATTCCTTAATTTAATGTGCTATCTCAAACAGATAAGAAATATCAAGTGTTGCCTCAAGCAGATAAGGAATATCATGTAAATGCAAAGTCTTAAATCAAAAGGGAAATCTCATGAATATTCGGACCCCTAGCAATATTACACACGAATTATGCCGAGGTCGTACGACCCGATCCATAATGGTCGTGTACATACACTACCGAGGTCGTACGGCATGATCCATAGATGCATCTCAAATATGTTGCCGAGGTCGTATGGCTCGATCCATAATGCTATTCAATAGCACTGTCAAGACGTTCGGTCTGATCCACAAGAAGAGAGGAAACTTATTGAATTACGAGCCACATATTTGCAATATCAGGACAAGAACATAAAGTAAGCATGACTTTTACCAACAATCAAGTATCCCACCAAACAACTCAAGGTAATGAGGTTCGACGTAACATGATCTTTAATCAAATTTCAATTACAAGTTTTAGGTAATTAAACTAACAAATTGAGTTCAAGTAATACAAATATTGTATGGTAAAGTCCTAAGTCTACCCAGTCATAAACATGATTCTAGATATGTACGGACTCTCGTCACCAAGTGCATACATAGCTCCCACAAGAAGTAACACATAACAAATATAACACCTACGAAGTAGTTTCCCCCTCACAAGGTTAGACATGAGACTTACCTTGCTCCGAAATCCGATAACCGGCTCAAACATCTCAAACCAATGCCAAACGATCCGAAACTAGTCAAATAACGTGCAAACCAATCAAAATATACACAAATACTCGTAATTTAACAATTTATAAAAAAAATCAACTTCAGTCTAAAAGTAAACAAAGTCAACCCCCAGGCCCATGCGTCCGAATTTCGAAATGTTTTGAAGATAAATACTATCCATAACACCACAAATTCAAATATATATTTTATTCCTAATTCCATGACTAATTTTGTAGTCAAAATCCAAGATTACCATTTCTAGGTTTTTCTTAAAAAATCTCACAATTTTCACAAATTTTTATGTTCAAATCCATATATAATCCATGTATTTTAACTCACAATGTATATAAATAACTTACTTTGTGATGAATGATGAAAAATCCCCTTCAAAATCTCCCCAAAACAAGCTATAATGGAAGAAATAAGATGAAATGAGCCAAATCTCGATTTTGTAAACTTATACACTGCCCAGGCGACCCTTCATCGCGAACGCGGCATGTCCCTCACGTTCACGAAGCACACCCAGCTCCAGCTCCAAAATCCATCTTCGCGAACGCGAGAAAAGGCTCGCGAATGCGATGCTCTACCAGGTGACCCTTCGCGAACGTGACCACGCCTACGCGAACGCGAAGGCCAGAATCTCCAGGCCCAACTTCCCTTCGCGAACGCGATCCCTATATCGCGAATGCGTAGCACCACTGCCCAGACCTCCGCGGACGCGATTAATCTGAGAGTCGAATCCACTAGAACCATTATTGAGAGTCGCCCACTCTAATACAGTCCAGATTATATAACCAAACAACTAGTGCTCCATTAGCACATGAACACTACAAAGAAGCAACCATATTAATTCTTTCCTTTGTACATCACATCCATAAGAAGTATAAAATCTAAGAAATTCCACAACTTTCACATAAGCCAATACGGTAAAATGTAGTGCATATTCAACAAATTCCCTGTTCGAATTACCCCTGACGTTCTCTTCCTCGGTCATAACTTGTCCACCAATGTACCGATAACCAGAAACTGCAAAGGTTCATAACCATGTGATCCAATCATAGACGGTAGGCTCCCTCACTTAGATTTTAGCCACACTCGCAAACTCCAAGGACCAACAATGACATCTCCTCCTAGCTACCATGATTCCACACCGTTACCCAGCCAAATTTCTCGCAAGCTCTTATTAAAATTTTGATAACATATCCCAAATTATCATCCCCAATGCACATTCGACCTCATAATAGCCGCACCATCTTCTTCAAGCGATCCAAGCCCACATCACAGTACTTTCCTCATGTTGGAATAGAAAGTAGAAATATTCATAGGAACTTTATCAAGAATCACATGATCCCTAACCTTCTCACAGTAGATAGTTAACCTATGTAACCTCATACCGACATCCCCTAACGACATTGCCATAGTTACATCTACTATGAAATCAGTTAATTCTCATGGGTCCACACTTACCTGCCAATCGTAAGAATCCGTTCATTCCATTAACATCAACTGATGGTCCAACAATACGTTTGAAATTCGAAGTTGTATTGCATCCCAAAATGATAACCAAGCATTCCCATCCCTCTATATTCCAAGTAAACTCCTTTCCGTCATATTCAAACTTCCTAAGTATAGAAACCACCATCTCAAATAAAATACATAGACTTAGTCTACTGCCCACCATGTTCCTTCTCATTCTTCGTTGCTAAAAATGCTGCCTCGAATTATGATCCATCTCTGTAACGCACGAACGAATAAAATACCACAACCTTCGAGCCTATTCGAGGATCATCTCCCTCGAATCATCGTCAATGAAGACACCGGTTCGACCCTGAGGCTGCCACATACCGCTATCTCTGATAAGCGCTTCTTAGGTACTACTTCACAACACCATGCCCCAAAGGCAAACAAATGAAGACCATCATACCGGTGAGCCTTAATGTGCTCAAACAAGGACGACAACACCACAACACAAACAAGAATTCCACCAAGTTCGGAAATATCAAGTCTAGCTACTCCGCCAACCAAAACCTGAACATCCATAGTCTACCTGCCTCTCATCCACTGGAATTTAAATGCCGAATATCCCAATCCTCCTCCTCCCAAATCATTCATTGCCACGACACATAAGCAAGCACCCTACTATTCACACCAATACTGTGATAACAACTCATGACACTATTAGAAATTCGGCAAAAACCAACCAAGATCGACCGACCAACTTTGGTCAGTCAAAAAATCGACCAAAAAACCGACCAAAGTTGGTCGATTTTTCAAAAAAAAAAAATTTATTTTTTTACGAAACCAACCAACTTTGGTCGGTTTTCTTTGGCGCAAAAATACGGGAAACTATTTTTGTGTCCCGCGAAATTTATGTTTTAAGAAACCGACTAACTTTGGTCGGTTTTTCAATTAAAATAAATAAAAATTAATATTAAAAAAACCGACCAACTTTGGTCGGTAATTTTACTTTTTAATAAAACCGACCAACTTTGGTCGGTTATTTTCGTGCGAAAATATAATTAAAGAGTATAAATCAAATAAAAGAGAGTCTTAAAACAAAATGTATCAATGGTCTAGTGGTAGAATAGTATCCTGCCACAGTATAGACCCCGGTTTGATTCCCAGATGGTGAATCTTTTTATTACATAATTAAAATACCGACCAACTTTGGTTGGTATGCCTTTCCGACCACAAAAATACCGTCCACGTAAATGGTCGCGTTTTGGTCGGTTTTTGGCCATTACCGACCAACGTTGGTCAGTTTTTTTGGTCGATTTTTACCTAATTTCTAGTAGTGTGATCATCACAATACACTGTGTATAACCTTGAAACCATAAGTGACACCAACACTGGACTGACACGACATAACATCCCTCCACAAGGCGACGATAATAGTCCGCCCGTATATGTAGGGAAAGACATCCTGCATTATATCTGTATCATCTCCACCAATCGTAGGTGCCCAAGTGATACCGAGTGCTCGACATCGCGTAAGAATGAGTAGGATGTAAATGAAGACATAAGCTTCAATTAAATCAAATCGCACAATGAGGAATAAAGAAAAGGAAGTTCTCCTAACAACCTCATAGCCTCTCAAAGATAAGTACAAATGTCTCTGTACCGATCCGCAAGACTCTACTAGACTTGCTCATGACTCGTGAGACCTAAGTGAACCTAGTGCTCTAAGACCAAGCTCTAACGACCCAAATCCTACGATAGACCGTGATGGTGCCCAACTCTATCGTTAGGCAAGCCAACAGATAAATCAACGCATCAATATTTAATCCAAAATGTATTTTGAAATAATTAAGGAAATAAGGAGTGAAAATCGTTCGTTTTTATAGATACAGATATTATTATTTTAAATGTTTGAATAAAGGCAATAATATAAACTAGAAGATCATAGCGATATACAATCAAGAGTAAAATCTAAATCCCCAAAACCCGATATCACAAGTGCATGAGCATCTATTAGGAAATATAAAACTAATACAACATTTGTTTTGAATGTGAAATAGATAGGACAAAATAAAGGAATATAATGGAGACTCCGTATGCTGCGGACGTAACATGGAATGCAACTCACGGTAAATTCCCCGAAATGGCCACGCCTTTGAGCCCAAAAGACCACCAGACATATATGCACCTGCACAATAAGTGCAACAAGTGGAGCATGAGTACGTAAATCAACGCGTACCCTTCAAGTATCTAGCCTAACCCCGGAGAAGTAGTGACGAGGGGTCGACATCGACACTTACTAGTGGTCCAATAAATTAGTACAATAAATTATAAATAGATATGAAACACGACAGTAATAATGAGGTAAGAAACTATAACTAACATAATCCTCCAACATAATGGCAGTATAAATTCATCAAATATCATGTGCTATCTCAAACAGATAAGAAATATCAAGTGTTTTCTCAAACGAATAAGGAATATCATGTAAATGCCAAGTCTCAAATCAAAAGAGAAATCTCATGAATATTCAAACTCTTAGCGATATTACGCACGAATTATGCCGAGGTCGTACGACCCGATCCATTATAGTCGTGTACATACACTGCCGAGGTCAAACGACCCGATCTGTGGATGCATCTCAAATATAATGCTGAGGTCGTACAACCTGATCCATAATGCTATTACATAGAACTGCCAAGGCATTTGGCCCGATCCACAGGAAGAGAGGAACTTATCGAATTACAAGACACATATTTGCAACACCAGGACATGAACATAAACTAAGCACGACCTTTACCAACAATCAAGTATCCCGCCAAACAACTCAAGGTAATGAGGTTCGACCTAACATGATCTCTAATAAAATTCAATTATAAGTTTTAGGTAATTAAAATAATAAGTTGAGTTCAAGTAATACAAATATTGCATGGTAAAGTCCTAAGTCTACATGTACATAAACATGATTCTAGCCAGGTACGGACTCTCGTCACCTCGTGCATACTAGTTTCCACAACAAGTAGCATATAACAAATATAACACCTACATGGTAGTTTCCCCCTCGCAAGGTTAGACATGAGACTTACCTTGCTCCGAAATCCGATAACAGACTCCAACACCTCTCTAACACCTCAAACCAATGTGAAACGACCCAAAACTAGTCAAACAACGTGCAAACCAATCAAAATATACTCAAATACTCATAATTTAACAATTTATAAAAATTCCCAACTCCACTCAAAAAGTCAACAAAGTCAACTCCCAGACCAACGTGTCCGGATTTAAAAAATTCCTGAAGATAAATACTACCCATAATATCACGAATTCAAATATATATTTTATTCCTAATTTCAAACCAATTTCGCGGTCAAAATCAAAGATTATCATTTTTAGGCTTTTCTTCAAAACTCCCATACTTTTCACAAATTTTCATGTTTAAATCCATATATAACCCATGTATTTAACTCACAATGTGTAGAAATCACTTACCTTATGATGAATGATAAAAAAGCCCCTTCAAAATCGTTTTAAAATTGGCTCCAATGGAAGAAATGAGCCAAATTAGCTCCAATGGAAGAAATGAGCCAAATTGGCTCCAAGTCTAATCTATGTAGCTCTATACAAAAGTATGAAGATAATAAAGAAAGTCTCTAGGCGAGGGAGTATACGGGGACTCCGAAGATCTGCGGACGTAAGAAGTAGTACCTTGAAGTCTCCTAAAATCAGCAGCACGCACTAACACCGAGGCTGATAGCTCGCACCTGGATCTGCACACGAAAACATGTGCAGGAAAGGGCATGAGTACACCACAATGGTACCCAGTAAGTGCCAAGCCTAACCTCAGTCGAGTAGTGACGAGGTCAGGTCAAGGCCCTACCGGAGTAAATATAATAAATTAAACAGTAAAAGATATAAGTAAAATTTATGGTAGCACAGTTAAAGAAATTCTCAAAAATTTAACAGTTAAGGGAACCCTCGGCTCAAAATAAGGTAAACACAGTGGAAAATCTCCCGGGATACCGTCCCGTAGTTCCAAATGAATATGCAGTACATGGGGGTCTCCCGGAATACGTCCGTAGTCCCAAAGTAAATATGCAGTGCTGGGGGATCTCCCGAAATATGTCCGTAGTCCCAAGGTAAATATGCAGTGCTGGGGGATCTCCCGAAATACGTCCGTAGTCCCAATTTAAATATGCAACGCAAGATGAAATGGCATGTATGCCATCGAGTTATACAGTTTATACTGAACACAGATAAGGAAAATAGGGATTTAACTAAGCATGGCACACAGAATGTCAAATAGGCAGTTAAAATACGTAAGCATGCTTTTCTAGTCTAAACCAAACAATTAAACATATTAGTACAATTTAATAAGAGAAACAATTTATGATTTAAAAAGGATAAACAAGATTTTTGCAATAACATCCCATGTACGCACTCGGCACCTTACGTACACGACGCCCACACACCAAATAATATCAAGATATCCTAAGGGAAAAGTCCCCAACACAAGGTTAGGCAAGCCAGTTACCCTGAACCGCTCAAATCAACTCGATATCATATTCTTGCCACGAGTATCCGACTCCAAATGGCCCGAATCTATTCAAATTAATTGCATAATGTAATTATAACTACAAGTAACTAATTTAACTAATTAATTCGAAGGTAAAGCGTGAAATTAGGAAAAACGGCCGAAACGTCTCCCCGGGCCCACGTCTTGAATCGGGTAAAAAAATATAAATTATGAACACCCATTCACTCATGAGTTCACTCGAACAAAAATCATCTAAATCCGATGTCAAAATCCCATTCAAAATCTTAGATTTTCAATTGGGGAACCTTTTCCCCCATTTCCAAACTTTTACCCTCAAATTCCTTAATTAGACTAGGAAAACAACAATAGATTATTGTATTATGATCAAAATAGAG
The DNA here is from genome assembly GCF_000715075.1 of Nicotiana tabacum. Classification (NCBI taxonomy): domain Eukaryota; kingdom Viridiplantae; phylum Streptophyta; class Magnoliopsida; order Solanales; family Solanaceae; genus Nicotiana; species Nicotiana tabacum. The sequence continues at coordinate 89,053,523 of NC_134093.1, read as the reverse complement.
TTAGAATTCGTTACCCAATAGTTCTCCTTCAAAATCCCTCGAGAAATCGTCTCCCACCGAGCTCCAAGTCAAATTTTGTGTTATGAAATTTCAAACCATCGAAATCCCCTTTTCTGCCCAGCGATCTCCGCATCTGCGCTCATGAGGCCGCATCTGCTGTCCCGCACCTGCGGAAAAATCAACATAAGTGCGGAAGTCACTTATTGGGTTGGGTCCGCATCTGTGACCACTGGGCCGTATCTGCGAGTCCTCTTCTGCGGACGACCAGCTGCACCTGCGAGTCCAGCATGCCCTGTCCATTTTCGCATCTACGAACTCCCAAGCGCACCTGTGGACTCCCCTCCGCAGGTGCGAAAACATCAGAACCAGCAAGGCACCAGATATTTCCTAAGTCCAAATTTCTTCCTGTTAACCATCCGAAACACACCCGAGGTCCCCGTGACCTCAACCAAACATACCAACCAATCCTAAAACACCATACGAACTTAGTCGAGCCTTCAAACCACATCGAACAACACCAAAATCCTGAATTAAGCACGGATTCAAGCCTAAGAATTTAAAATTTTCCAAATTCTACAAATGATGCCGAACCACATCAAATCTAGTCCGAATGACCTCAAATTTTACACATAGGTCACAAATGACACTACAAACCTACAACCACTTTCAGAATTCCATCCCGAGCTCGATATCAAAATTTTCACTATCGGCCGAAATCGCCGAAAAACTAAATTTCGCCAATTCAAGCCTAAATCTACTACAGACCTCCAAAACACATTCCGGACGCGCTCCTAACCCCAAAATCACTCAACGGAGCTAACAAAGTCGATGGAATTCCATTCCGGGTCCGTCTTCACATAGTTCCGACTACAGTTCAAAATCTAAGGCTTAAACTTACAACTAGGGACTAAGTGTCCCAAAACTCTCTGAATTCCATAACCAATCACTCCGGTAAGTCCCAAAAGTAGAAACAAATATGGGGAAAGCAAATATTAGGGGATATGGGCTCTAATTCTCAAAACGACCAGCCGGGTATAAAATAATCGTTCATCCTCGAACAAGTATAAAGACATACCTGAAACTGTAAAAAGATGAGGGTATTGGCTGCGCATATCCTGATCGGTCTCCCAAGTTGCCTCCTCAACCGGCTGACCTCTCCACTGGACCTTTGCTGAAGCAATATTATTTGACCTGAGCTTCCTGACGTGCCTATCCAAAATGGCTATTGGCTCCTCAACATAAGATAGATCTTTGTCCAACTGGACTGAGCTAAAATCCAATACATGAGTCGGATCACCGTGATACTTCTGGATCATAGACATATGGAATACCGGGTGAAATCCTGCTAGGCTGGGAGGCAAGGCAAGCTCATAATCAACCTCCCCAACATGCCGCAATATCTCAAAAGGACCAATGAATCTCAGGCTCAACTTGCCCTTCTTCCCAAACCTCATGACGCCCTTCATAGGCGATACCCGAAGCAAGACCCGCTCACCAACCATAAATGCCAAATCACGAATCTTACGGTCTGCATAACTCTTCTGCCCGGACTGGGCTGTGCGAAGTCTCTCCTGAATCACCTTCACCTTATCCAAGGCATCTTAGGCCAAATCTGTACCCAACAATCAGGCCTCGCCCGGCTCAAACCATCCCACTGGGGACCAGCACCGCCTACCATACAAAGTCTCATACGGTGCCATCTGAATGCTGGACTGGTAACTATTGTTGTAGGCAAACTCTTCAAGTGGCAAGTATTGGTCCCATGACCCTCCGAACTCCATCACACAGGCACAGAGCATATCCTCAAGAATCTGAATCGTGCGCTCTGACTTCCCGTCCATCTGAGGGTGAAAGGCTGTGCTCAACTCCACCATAGTACCCAACTCTTGCTGTACGTCTCTCCAAAACCGTGATGTGAACTGTGTACCTCTTTCTGAAATGATGTATACTAGAATACCATGAAGGCGGAAAATCTTTCTGATATAAATCTCAGCCAATCTCTCTGAAGGGTATGTAGTCAATACTGGAATAAAATGGGCTAACTTGGTCAGCCGATCCACGATCACCCAAATAGCATCGAACTTTCTCAAAGTCCGAGGAAGTCCAACCACAAAGTCCATGGTGATCCGCTCCCACTTCCACTCTCGGATCTCTAACCTCTAAAGTAATCCACCCGGTCTCTGATGCTCATATTTAACCTGCTGACAGTTGAGACACTTGGCCCAAAACCCAACTATATCCTTTTTCATTCTTCTCCACCAATAGTATTGTCTCAAATCCTGGTACATCTTTGCGGCACCGGGATGAATGGAGTACCTCGAGCCGTGGGCCTCCTCGAGAATCAAATCCCGAAGTCTATCTACATTGGGCACACAGATCCGGCCATGCATCCTCATCACACCGTCATCACCAATAGTCACATCTCTGGCATCACCTCGCCGAACCCTGTCCTGAAGAACTAGAAGATGAGGATCATCATACTGGCGCTCCCTGATAGGGTCATAAAGAGAAGACCGAGAAACCACACAAGCTAATACTCGGCTAGGCTCTGAAATATCCAACCTCACAAACTGACTGGCTAAGGCCTGAACATCCAAGTCTAAGGGCCTCTCAGCTGCCGGAAGATATGCCAAACTCCCCAAACTCTCTGCCTGGCGACTCTAGGCGTCTGCCACTACATTGGCCTTCCCCGGGTGGTATAATATAGTGATATCGTAGTCTTTAAGTAGCTCCAACCACCTCTGCTGACACAAATTAAGGTCCTTCTTCCAGAACAAGTGATGCAAACTCCGGTGATCAGTGTAAATCTCACAGGGAACACCGTATAAATAATGACGCCAGATCTTCAGGGCGTGAACAATAGTTACTAACTCGAGATCATGAACCGGATAATTCTTCTCATGCACCTACAACTGTCTAGACGCGTAGGCAATCACCCTACCGTCCTGTATCAATACCGCTCCAAGGCCGATCCTCGAGGTATCAAAATAGATAGTGTAGGACCCTGAACCTGTAGGCAATACTAATACTGGGGCTGTAGTCAAAGCTGTCTTGAGCTTCTGAAAGCTCTCCTCACACTCCTCGGTCCACCTGAACGGAGCACCCTTCTGGGTCAGCCTGGTCATATGTGATGCAATCGATGAAAATCCCCCCCATAAAATGACGGTAATACCCCACCAAACCAAGAAAACTACGGATCTCCGTAGCTGATGACGGTCTAGGCCAACTCTGCACTACCTCCACCTTCTTCGGATCTACCTTGATCCCATAACAAGACACTACGTGGACCAAGAATGCCACTGAATCAAGCCAGAATTCACGCTTAGAAAATGTTGCATACAATTTCTTCTCCCTCAAAGTCTGAAGCACGGTCATCAGGTGCTGCTCATGATCTTCCCGAGACCGAGAATATACCAGGATGTCATCAATAAACACAATGACGAAGGAATCAAGATAAGGCCGAAATACACTATGCATCAAATGCATAAAGGCTGTTGAGGCATTGGTCAACCCAAATGACATGACAAGAAACTCATAGTGACCATACTGGTCCTGAAAGCAGTCTTCGGGATATCCAGCTCCCGAATCTTCAACTGATGATAGACAGAACGCAAGTCAATCTTGGAAAACACCCTGGCCCCCAGCAACTGATCAAATAAGTCATTAATACGAGGCAATGGATACCTTTTCTTCACTGTAACCTTGTTAAACTGCCGATAATCAATACACATACGCATAGAACCATCCTTCTTCTTCACAAATAAGACAGGAGCACCCCAAGGTGACACACTGGGCCGAATGAAGCCCTTATCAAGTAACTCCTGTAACTGCTCCTTCAACTCCTTTAATTTAGGAGGAGCCATACGATATGGAGTAATAGAGATGGACTGAGTGCCCGGCAACAAATTAATGCCAAAATCAATATCTCTGTCGGGTGGCATGCCCGTAAGATCAGCTGGAAACACATCTGGAAAGTCCCTCACTACTGGAACTGACTAAACTGTAGGGGTATCAATACTGACATCCCTCACATAGGCCAAATACGCATCACACCCCTTCTCAACCATTCGTTGAGCCTTAAGAAATGAAATGACCCTATGGGAAGTATACTCTAAGGTACCTCCCCACTCTAATCTCGGCACGCCTGGCATAGCCAGCGTCATGATCTTAGCGTGACAATCAAGAATAGCATAATGGGGCGACAACCAGTCCATGCCTAAGATAACATCAAAATCTACCATACTGAATAATAACAAATCAGCTCTGGTCTCAAAACCACTAAGAGTAATCAAACACGACCGATATACGCGATCCACAATGAGAGAATCCCTCACGAGAGTAGATACATAAACATGGAAACTCAAAGAATCCTGAGATATCCCCAAATATGGAGAAAAATAAGAAGACACATATGAGTACGTAAAGCCTGGGTCAAATAATACCGATTCATCCCTATGACAGACAAGGAGGATACCTATGATGACTGAATCTGAAGCAACGGCCTCTGAACGGGCTGGAAGGGCATAGTACCTGACCTGACCTCCCCCTCTAGGGAGACCTCGGCCTCCCCGACCTCTACCTCGAGCTGGCTGAGGAGGTGGGGTAGAAACTGGTGCTGGAAGAATGGCCAGAGGACCCGGTGGAGCACATGGAGGCTGATAAGTCGGTGGAGGTGCGCCCTTCCTGGCTCTGGGGAAATCTCTAACTAGGTGACGAGTGTTACCACACTCAAAACAACCTCTCGGAGGATGCGGTGGCTAAGTCTGACTAGACCTGGCCTACTGGACTGGCCGGTGATAGCACGTCGAGCAGGAGGCATACTGGATACTGGCAGTGCATAATAGGGCTCCTGAGGTCTAGGAGGAGCTGGGATACCGTTGGCTGCTGGAAGAGCTGAATGAAAAGGGCGATTGACAAAACCCCTACCATAGCGTGTTGCTGGTGCACGAGCTCCTGAGTAATGACCGGTCTCTCGAGACCTCTTGGACTCTCTCTCCTCTCTGTCCCAGGCGAACATGCCCTCCACTCTCTTGGCAATTCTCACTGCCTACTGATAAGTGATGTCCATCTCCAACTCCCTGGCCATACTGGTCCGAATACTGGAGTAGAGTCCCTCAATGAAGTGACGAACCCTCTCTCTGACTGTAGCAACCAGAGTCGGTGCATGGCGAGCTAACTCACTGAAACATACTGCATACTCTGACACAGTCATAGCACCCTGACGCAACTCCTCAAACTCTGTGCATCAAGAATCCTTGAGGCTCTGAGGAACATACTAACGTATGAACATCTCTGAAAACTGAGTCCAAGTGAGTGAGGCTGGCTCGTCCGGACTACTCAGCTCATAGGCACGCCACCATTGATATGATGCTCCCCTCAGCTGGAAAGTGGTGAAAGAAACCCCACTCGTCTCCACAATGCCCATAGTGCGGAGAATACGATGACACTCCTCAAGAAAACCCAGAGCATCATTTGAAGCTAGTCCGCTGAAAGTAGGTGGGTGGTACTTCTTGTACCTCTCAAGTCTGAGCTGCTCTGCCTCAGAAGCAGCTACCCTGATCTCATGCTGAACCGGAGCCACTGGGGGTATAGGAATATACCCTTAGGCCTGATCAACCTGGAACCTCTGCTCAGGAGTGCGGGCTGCGGGAGTCTGTGCCCCTCCCCCGACCTGAGATATAGTGGGAGCTATCGAAAATAGTCCAGCCTGAGCTAGAGTGCTGAACATGCTCAAGAACTGAGCTAAAGTCTCGTGGAGAACTGGAGTAGCAATAGGGATCTTCGGCGCTGGCCCTCCAATTGGAGCTGCTGGGGGCTCCACTGATGCATCTCTCGCAGGTGCTCGGGCTACACCACGTGGTCGTCCTCTACCCCGACCCCGGCCTCTAGCGGCTCTGGCGGGGGGCTCGGGTGCATGATCGTCGGTCCTCTCAGTACGGGTCCTCACCATATGTGAGAAAGAATAGAATAAAATCTTATTTTTTTTTGGTGTCAATAACTCGCACGACAAGGAAATCAAAGAAATGTGATTATTCTTAACAGTTACATAGCCTCCCGAAGATAAGTACGGATGCCTCTGCACCGATCCGCGAGACTCTAATAAACCGGCTTATGACTCGCGACTCCTACGAACCTAGTGCTCTGATACCAACTTGTCACGACCCAAATTATCCCTCTGTAAGGTGTCATGATGACACCTAGTCTTTACGATTAGGTAAGCCTAATATTACAAAAAATATAAAGAAACACAATATTTTAAAGATAAACAACATATTATAAATAACCAAGAGTAGTACCACTCGGCATATACAAAATAATTTCCCAAGACCCGGAATATCACTAAGTCACAAGCTGCTATAATCTATATAGCTCTATACAAAAGTCTGAAGATAATAAAGAAAGTCTCTAGGCGAGGGAGTAGAAAGGGACTCCGAAGATCTGCGCACTAACCCCGAGGCTGATAGCTCGCACCTGGATTTGCACACGAAAACATGTGAGGGGAAGGGCATGAGTACACCACAATGGTACCCAGTAAGTGCCAAGCCTAACCTTGGTCGAGTAGTGACGAGGTCAGGTCAAGGCCCTACCGAAGTAAATATAATAAATTAAATAGTAAAAGATATAAGTAAAATTTATGGTAAACCATTAAAGAGATTCTAAAAAATTTAACAGGTAAGGGAACCCTCATCTCAAAACAAGGTAAACACATTGGGAAATCTCCCAGGATACCGTCCCGTAGTTTCGAATGAATATGTAGTAGATGAGGATCTCCCGAAATACGTTCGTAGTCCCAAAGTAAATATGCAGTGTTGGGGGATCTCCCGGAATACGTCCGTAGTCCCAAAGTAAATATGCAGTGCTAGGGGATCTCCCGGAATACGTTCGTAGTCCCAAAGTAAATATGCAGTGCTGAGGGATCTCCCGGAATACGTTCGTAATCCCAAAGTAAATATGCAAGACATGGGGATCTCCCGGAATACGTCCGTAGTCCCAATTTAAATATGCAATGCAAGATGAAATGGCAGGTATGTCATTGAGTTATACAGTTTATACTGAACACAGATAAGGGAAATAGGGATTTAACTAAGCATGGAGCACAAAATATCAAATAGGCAGTTAAAACATATAAGCATGCTTTTCTAGTCTAAACTAAATAATTAAACATATTATTGCAATTTAATAAGAGAAACAATTTATGATTTAAAAAGGATAAATATGATTTTTGCAATAACAGCCTGTGTACGTACTCGTCACCTCACGTACACGGTGCCCACATACCAAATAATATCAAGATATCCTAAGGGGAAAGTCCCCAACACAAGGTTAGATAAGCCACTTACCTCGAACCGCTCAAATCAACTCGATATCAAAATAGAGTTAGAATTCGTTACCCTATAGTTCTCCTTCAAAATCCCTCGAGAAATCGTCTCCCACCGAGATCCAAATCAAATTGTGTTATGAAATTTCAAACCCTCAAATTTCCCTTTTTTGCCCAGGGATCTCCGCATCTGCGCTCATGGGACCGCATCTGCTGTCCCGCACCTGCGGAAAAATCAACGCAGGTGCGGAAGTCACTTATTGGACTGGGTTCGCATCTATGACCACTGGCCGTATCTGCGAGTCCTCTTCAGCGGACGGCCAGACGCACCTATGAGCCTAGCTTGCCCTATCCATTTCCGCATCTGCAAACTCCTAAGTGCACCTACAAATTTGCACCTGCGGACTTCCATCCGCAGGTGCAAAAACACCAGAACCAGCAAGGCACCGGATTTTTCCTAAGTTCAAATTTCTTCCCATTAAGCATCTGAAACACACCCGAGGCCCCCGGGACCTCAACCAAATATACCAACCAATCCTACAACACCATACGAACTTAGTCGAGCCTTCAAACCACATATAACAACACCAAAATCCTGAATTAAGCACGTATTCAAGCCTAAGAATTTAAAATTTTCCAAATTCTACAAACGACGCCGAATCACATCAAATCTAGTCCGAATGACCTCAAATTTTACACACAGGTCACAAATGACACTACGAACCTACAATCACTTTTGGAATTCTATTCCGAGCTCGATATCAAAATTTCCACTATCGGTTGAAATTGCCAAAAAACTAACTTTTGCCAATTCAAACCTAAATCTACTACAGACCTCCAAAACACATTTAGGACGCGCTCCTAACCCCAAAATCACTCAACGGAGATAACAGAGTTAAAGAAATTCTATTCTGGATCCATCTTCACACAGGTTTGACTACGGTCCAAATTCTAAGGCTTAAACTCACAACTAGGGACTAAGTGTCCCAAAACTCTCTAAATTCCATAACCAATTACTCCGGAAAGTCCCAAAAGTAGAAACAAATATGGGGAAAGCAGATATTAGGGGATCGAGGCTCTAGTTCTCAAAACGACCGGTCGGGTCGTTACATATACACTGCACAAGTGACCCTTCATCACGAACGCGGTATGTCTCTCGCGTTTGCGAAGCACACCCAGCTCTTGCTCCAAAATATTTCTTCGCGAACACCAGAAAAGGCTCGCAAATGCGATGATCTACCAGGCGACCCTTCATGAATGCGACCTCTCGTACGTGATCACAAAGGCCAGAATCTCCAGGCCCAACATCCCCTTCACGAACACGACCCCTATATTGTGAATGCGTAGCACCACTGCCCAGACCTTAGCGAACATGATTGTAACGACCATGCCAATCGTTTTGTGTATTGTATCCATGTTCCCCTATTTATCGCTTCTTCTATATTTATTTGTGGTTATGTGACTTTCGGGGGTGGTTGGATTTGTTTCAGAAAGGTTCAGAGTGAATTGGGACACTTAGTTCCAAGGTTGGAAGCTTATGTTGAAAGAGTTGACCCGAGTTTGATTTTTATGTAGACATCTCCAAAATAGATTTTTGATGGTTCCAATGGTTTTGTAGGGTGATTTTGGACTTAGGCGTACGTCCAGATATTAATTTGGAGGCTTGTAGGCCATTTTGGCTTTAATTGGCGAAAGTTGGAAAGTTAAAGGTTTGGAAAGTTGAGAGGTTTGACCGAGAGTTGACTTTATTGATAATGGGCTCGGATTTTTGTTTTGGGAATATTAATAGGTCTGTGGTTCCATTTGAGACTAGTGTGAAAAATTTGAGGTCATTCGGAGTTGATTTGATATGGTTCAGCATTAGTTTTAGAAGTTGGAAGTTCATTAGTTTCAGAAGTTGGAAGTTCATTAGTTTCATTAGGCTTGAATTGGGGTGCGATTCGTGATTTTGATATTGTTTGATGTGATTTGAGGCTTTGACTAAGTTTGTATCATGTTTTTGGACCTGTTGGTATGTTTGTATGATGTCCCGGGGACCTCGAGTGTGATTAGAATTGAAATCGAATTGAGGTTTGGACTTAGAGAAATGTTGTTAGTTTCAGTTCTGGTGTAACCGCACTTGCAAGGTTTTGGGCCATAGGTGTGGAGCCACAGAAGCGGCCATTTATGCGTAGGTGCGAAGATTTGAGGAGGCTGCCTGGGAACATAGGGGCGAAAGGACTCCGCATCTACGAGACCACAGAAGCAAAAATAGGGCGCAAGAGCAAGGTCGAAGGTGTGACGTGGTGCTCGCAGAAGCGGGTTCTGTGTTGGGCAACAAGTTCTACAGAAGCGAAGGAGCTAGCACATATGCGCCTCCATATGTGCGAAGTCATGTTCTGCATATGCGAAAGGTAGGGACTTAAAGTAAAGTTCGCAGGTGCGAGTGTTTGACTGCAGATGTGTGCCTCCATATCTTTTGGAATAGTTTTCTATAGCTATTATTTATGGAATTAAGTTGCTTTGGCTAGATTCGAGTCACCCGAAGGCCGATTTGAGTGGCAAGGGTTTGTTGGAGTATTGTGTTGCACGCTTTGAGGTAAGTAACATTTCTAAATTTGGAATTGAGAGTAACTATCCCTGGAAAACATGTTATTAGTGTTGTATTGGGGTGATACACATGCAAGGTGACGGGTGTGTGGGCATGCACCGTGAAAATCATGATTCAGGTTGATTTTTGTATTGTGTTGCTATCTAGTCTTGCTTTATTCGTGTAATTTTCACTTGGTAGAGTAAATGAACTGTGATTCATGCTAGATATCATGCTAAGGCTATGTGCTTATTTGGTTGAGACCTATTGAGGCTATTTTTGTTGTTTTGAGTTACCTGTTTTAACTGTATTTATGCACTCAGTCATGGTTCTCCATTTGCATATCATATCTCAACCTCTACTCGTCATTCATGGTTGCATCGCATGATATCATTGTTGTTCCTTATGTGAAGTTGTTGGGCTGAATGATATGAGATTGTGAGCCTTTGAGACTTGAGAGATTGATGACTGAGGTGGGCCTTAGAGCCGTGTTGAGAGTAGTATTGTGGATCAGGCTGCACGTCGCAACATGCTATATTAGCTTTATAACTATTATGTGGATTGCGATGCATGCCGCAACATGCCTTGTTGTCTTTATGTTAGCTCTTGGGCAGGATCCGCCCCTCCGGAGTCTAACATACCAGCAGTGAGCACATGCACATTGATATATATATATGTACACGTGCTTTGGTGAGGGGCAATGATGCTAGACTCCCGTACAGTGCTGAGTGATTGTGTGTGTGATGAGTGGGTAATTTGGAAGCCAGGTTGAGTATTTCTGGGAGTGTGAGTACTTGGGGATATTACTGTGAAATCATTCATTTGACATGTATATCTGACATGTAGGCATATGGATGTACCATTCCCCATGCTATATGTAGTTGACATGTTCCTATAAGTGTTAGGCTTTAATTGTTGACCTTGAAAGCATGTCTAAATTTTCTGTAACATGAACGAGCTGATTATGATAATTTCACTAAGTTGTTTATTGATTTTGTCATCATTAAACCTGCGTTGTCATTATATTGGACTCTGACTGTATTCTTCTGAGTTCGTCACTGCTTTCAGCCCAAGGGTAGTTCTGTTACTTATTGAGTACAAGGGGTCGATTATACTCGTACTACACTTTGTACTTCGTGTGCAGATCCAGACACATCTAGACGTGGTGATTGCTAGATCTATGCTAGTACCTACTTGGAGGCTTCAAGGTAGCTGCTTTGGCATCCGCAGACCTTGACTCTCTTTCTTTTTATTTCCTTCAGTACCATTTTATTACTCAGACAATTGTACTAGAGTTTTGGTTTATGTTGATACTTAGTAGTGTGCATGTACTCGTTAACACCAAATTTTGGGGTGGTTGTAGTAGTATTTCAGTTATTTGTATCAGATATTCATGAGATTTACGTTGTTGAGTTTATTAAAACATGTTTATTCAAATGATTAGCTGCTATGTGATTGTCGGCTTGCCTAGCAAGTGCGTTAGGCACCATCATAACAGGTTGAGATTTTGGGTCGTGACAAGTTGGTATCAGAGCACTAGGTTGCTTAGGTCTAACGAGTCATGAGCAGGTTAAGTAGAGTCTTGCGGATTGGTACATAGACGTTTGTACTTATCTTTGAGAGGCTACCAAACCGTTAGGAAACTTCACTTTCTTGAATTCTTATTGCGCGAATTTGTTAATTCCGGAATCTGAACTTCTACTCTTCTGTTCTCTCACAGATGGTGAGGACACGTACAAACAGATCAGGCAGACGTCCACCAGTACCACCAACTAGGGTCGTGAGAGGCTGGGGCTGCGGTAGAGTTCGAGTTGCGGCTCGTACTACAGCTAGAGCAACACCTGTGGAGCCACCAGTTGCTCCAGCTGAGGAGAAGATACCTAATTTTGTTGAGCCGGTGGGACCAGCTCAGGCACCAACAATGCCCATTGTGATCCCAGGACTTCAGGAGACTTTAGCCTAGATTTTGATTGTATTTACAAGCTTTGCTCAGGCTATTTCGATTCCAGTTGCACCAGCCACTTCACAGGTCGCGGGAGGTGCCTAGACTCCCGTCGCCCGTACTCCAGAGAAGATAGCTAAGGGATTCCAGACACTGGGGATACTACTAGCCTAGTTGGTTGATGCTGCTCAGGTCGAAGTTGCCCCACCCATGATAGAAGATGAGCAGACTAGAGCGGTTTAGAAGGCTTAAGCTTCCAAAGTTCATTGGGGCAAAGTCAGAGGATGCTTTGGATTTTATAGACAAGTGCCAGCGACTCCTTCGCACAACGAGTATCTTGGATAAGGGGTTGCATTTACTATATTTTAGCTGGCAAGGGAAACCTACAGATGGTGGAAGGCTTATGTGTTGCACAGGCCAGCCGGCGCAACACCACTTACATGACATGAGTTCTCAGTTTTCTTCTTAGAGAAGTTTGTTCCCTTGTCTCACAAAGAGGAGTTGCGTAGGCAGTTTGAGCACCTATGCCAAGAGGGTATGATAGTGACCAGTATGAGATGAGGTTTGTAGATCTGGCTCTTCATGTAGTCTGGTGGGTTCCCACAGAGAGAGAGGGGATCAAGAGGTTCATTGATGGCCTCAACTATGGCTTATGCTTCATTTTGGCTTGAGAGGCCGAGACAAATGTTAGGTTTGACTAGGTGGTCGAGATTGCTAGGCGCTTGGAGTTAGTTCGCAGGCTTGGGCGTGAGGAGAGGGAGGGGAAAAGGCCCCATATTTCAGGTAGTTTCATTGGTAACTCATCTGAAGGCCAATCACATCACAACATGGGTCGTCCTTATAGGCCCGCTTAGATGGCTCATATGGTTCATCGTGGTGCATCAGCTTGTCATTGTTCATATAGTACTCGTCCGGGTTAGTTATATTTTAGTTCCCTCCTAGCTTAGAGTTCATATCATGCACCATAAGTTCAGGGTTCGTCAGTACTAGGTTCTTCTAGTGGCTATTCTAGTTCTCAGGGACTGGTTCAAGCCCTGCTGCCATCTTTGGATCGAGGTTGCTTTGAGTGTAGAGAGTTGTGGCATTTGAGGAGGTATTGCCCCCATCTTATGGGAGGTCCAGTTCAGCAGAGAGGACATGCTATGACTTCCGCACCAATTACTTCACCACCTTCTCAGTTAGCTTGGGGTGGGACTTAGGCAGTTCGAGGCCATCCTAGAGGGGGAGGTCGATCAGATGGTAGTCAAGATCGATGCTATGCTTTTCCCGCCAGGCCAGAGGCAATTACTTCAGACGCAATAATCACATGTATTGTTTCAGTGTGCCACAGAGATACTTCAGTCTTTATTGACCCTGGTTCCACTTATTCATATGTATCATTGTACTTTGCTCGTTATTCGGATATGCTCTATGATTCCTTAGTTATGCATGTTCATGTATCTACACCGGTGGGTGATTCAATTATTGTGGACTATGTGTATCAGTTGTGTGTGGTGATAATTGGAGGGTTGGAGAAAAGAGTTGATCTTTTACTGCTTAGCAATGTTGATTTTGACGTGATTTTAGACATGGATTGGTTGTCACTATGTCATGCTATTCTGGATTGTCACGCTAAGACCGTGACATCGACGATGCCAGAATTGCCTAGGGTTGAGTGGAGAGGTTCCTTGGATTATGTTCCCACTAGAGTGATTTCATACTTGAAGGCTCAACGGATGGTTGAGAAGGGATGTTTGGCATATTCGGCCTTTATATGGGATGTTAGTATTGATATTCTTACCATTTGAGTCTGTTCCGGTAGTGAAAGACCTTTCGAATGTGTTTTCTAAAAACCTGCCGAGCATGACACCTGATATGGACATTGATTTTGGTATTGACCTAGTGCTGGGCACTCAACCCATCTCTATTCCTCCGTATCATATGGCACCAGCAGATTTAAAGGAATTGAAAGAACAACTTTAGAAGTTGCTTGATAAGGGATTCATTAGGCCTAGTGTTTCGCCTTGGAGTGCACCAGTTCTGTTTGTAAAGAAGAAGGATGGTACTATGCGAATGTGCATTGATTACAGGCAGTTGAACAAAGTTACAATTAAGAACAAATATCCACTACCGCGCATTGATGATTTATTTGACCAACTTCAGGGAGCTAAAGTGTTTTCGAAGATTGATTTGAGGTCTTGGTATCATCAACTAAAAATTCGGGATTCTGATATTCTGAAGACAACATTCAGGTGCCGCTATGGTCACTGCGAGTTTCTTGTGATGTCTTTTGGGCTGACCAATGAATCAACAACATTTATGCACCTAATAAACAATGTATTCCAGCCATATATCGATTCATTTGTCATCGTATTCATTGACGACATCTTGGTGTATTTGCGCATCCATGAGGTTCATGAGCAACATCTGAGGATTGTACTCCAGACATTGAGGGAGAGGAAGCTATATGCTAAATTCTCCAAGTGTGAGTTTTCGCTTGATTTTGTGGAGTTCTTGGGGCTTGTAGTGTCCTTTGAGGGGATCAAGGTAGATCCGAAGAATATTGAGGCAGTTCAGAGTTGGCCCAGACCATCTTCAGCTACTGAGATTTAGAGTGTTTTTGGCTTGGCCGACTATTATCGTCATTTTATGGATGGTTTCTCATCTATTACTGCACCTTTGACTAGATTGACCTAGAAGGGTGCCCCATTCATGTGGTCTGATGAGTGTGAGGAGAGCTTTCAGAAGATCAAGACTGCCTTGACCATAACTCCAGTTTTAGTTTTGCCGTCAGCATTGAGTCATATATAGTTTATTGTGATGCTTCGTGGATTGGCATCGGGTGTGTCTTGATACATGAGGGTAGGGTGATTGCTTATGCTTCGCGACAACTGAAGCTTCATGAGAAGAACTACCCCGTTCATGATTTACAGTTTGCGGCCATTGTACACGCATTGAAAATTTGCACTATCTTTACGGCGTGTCTTACAAGGTATTCACAGATCATCAGAGCCTACAACACTTGTTTAAGCAAAAGGACCTAAAATTGAGGCAATGGAGGTGGTTAGAGCAGTTAAAAGACTATGATATCACCATTTTGTATCATCTCGGGAAGGCCAATGTGGTGGCCAATGCCTTGAGCAGAAAGGTTGTGAGCATATATTCCAGTTGGTGAGAGACTGCTAGCATAAGATGATCAGGATTTGGCCAATCAGTTCGTGAGGTTAGATGTTTCAAAGCCTAGCCGGGTTCTTGCTTGCGTGATTTCTTAGTCTTCTTTGTATGAGTGCATCAAAGTGCGTTAGTATGAGGAGCCCCATTTGCTTGTCCAGGTGATGCTAAGGAGGTTTCTATTGGAGATGATAGGGTATTGCGGATGCCGAGTTGGATTTGTGTGCCCAATATGGATGGGTTGTGTGAGTCGATTCTTGATGAGGCCCATAGTTTGCGGTATTCCATTTATCCGGGTGCCGCTAAGATGTATCAGAACTTGAGGAAACACTATTAGTGGAGAAGAATGAAGATATATATAGTGTAGTATGTGGCTCGATGTTTGAACTATCAGCAGGTGAAGTATGAGTACCAGAGTCTGGTCGGTTTACTTAAGAGACTTGAGATTCGCGAGTGGAAGTGGAAGTGTATTACCATGGATTTTATTGTTGGGCTCCCACAGACTTTGAAGAAATTCGACACACTGTGTGTTATTTTGTATAGACTGACCAAGCCTGCACATTTAATTCTGGTTGTGACTACCTATTCTTCAGAGCGGCTGGCTCAAATCTATATTTGTGAGATTGTTCGTCTTCATGGTGTGCCGACGTCCATTATTTTTGACCGAGGCACGCAGTTCACATCGCAGTTTTGGAGAGTAGTAGAGTGCGAGTTGGGAACACGGGTCAAGTTGAGTACATCATTCCACCCCCAGGCGGACCAACATTCCGAGCGTACCATTCAGATCTTGGAGGATATGTTACACGACTGTGTTATGTATTTCGGGGATTCTTGGGATCAGTTTCTATCGCTTGCAGAGTTTGCCTACAATAACTTCTATGAATTGATTATTTAGATTGATCCTTTTGAGGTCTTATATGGGAGGCGGTATCGATCTCCAATTGGTTGGATTGAGCCGAGGGAGGCTAGGTTGTTGGGCGCTGATCTGGTTCGAGATGCCTTGGAGAAAGTCAAGTTGATTAAGGATCGACTTCGTACAACACAACCTAGACAATAAAGTTATGCCGATAGGAAGGTTTGTGATGTTTCTTATATGGTGGGTGAGAAGTGTTACTCAGAGTTTCGCCCATGAAGGGTGTGATGAGATTCGGGAGGAACAACAAGTAAAGCCCTCAATATATTGGCCCCTTTGAGGTGCTTAAAAGAGTTGGCGAGGTGGCCTACAAGCTTGCATTGCCACCTAGTCTATGAGGTGTTCACCTAGTGTTTCATGTTTCTATGCTCCGCAAGTATTATGGTGACTTGTCTCATGTTTTGGACTTCAGCACGGTACAACTAGATGGGGATTTGACTTATGATATGGAGCTGGTGGCCATTTTGGATCTGCAGGTTTGAAAATTGAGATAAAAGAATATAGCTTCAGTGAAAGTTCAGTGGAAGGGCCAGCCATTTGAGGAGGATACTTGGGAGATCGAGTGGGAGATGCAGAGAAGTTATCCACACTTACTTGAGACTCCACGTATGATTCTAGACCCATTTGAGGACGAATATTTGTTTAAGAGGGGGAGAATGTAACGACCCGACCAGTCATTTTGTGTATTGTAGTCCCGTTTCCCTATTTATCGCTTCTTCTATGTTCATTTGTAGTTATGTGACTTTCCTAGGTGGTTGGATTGGGTTCGGGAAGGTTTTAGAGTGAATTTAGATACTTGGTTCCAAGGTTGGAAGCTTAAGTTGAAAGAGTTGGCCAAAGTTTGACTTTTATGTGGATGACACTAGAATGGTGTTTTGATGGTTCCAATGACTTTGTAGGATGATTTTAGAATTTAAGAATATGTGCGGACATTGATTTGGAGGTCCATAGGTCTTTTTGGCTTAAATTGGCAAAAGTTAGAAAGTTGAAGGTTTGGAAGGTTGAGAGGTTTAACCGAGAGTTGACTTTGTTGATACTAGACTCAGATATTGATTCCGGGAATTGAAATAGGTTCGTGGTGTCATTTGGGACTAGTGTGCAAAATTTGAGGTCATTAGGAGTTGATTTGATATGGTTGGACATTAGTTTTAGAAGTTGAAAGTTCATTAGTTTTATTGGGCTTGAATTGGGGTGTGATTCATGATTTTGGTGTTGTTTGATGTGATTTGAGGCTTTGACTAAGTTTGTATCGTATTTTGGAGCTGTTGGTATGTTTGGATGGGGTCCCGAGGGCCTTGGTTGTGATTCAGATTGAAATCGGATTGAGGTTTGGGCTTATAGAAATGTTGTTGGTTTCAGTTCTGGTGTAATCGCACCTACGAGGTTTGGGCCGCAGGTGCGGAGCAGCAGAAGAGGCCATTTTGTGTGCAGGTGCGAGGATTTGGGGAGGCTTCCTAGGAGCGCATGTGTGAAAGGACTCCGGATCCGCGAGTTCGCAAAAACAAAAATAGGGCGTAGGAGAAGGGTCGCAGGTGCGACGTGGTATTCGCAGAAGCGGGTTTTATATTGGGCAGCAAGTTTCGCAGAAGCAAAGGATTTAGTGCAGGTGCACCTCCGCAGATGCGAAGTCATGTTTCGCAGATGCGGAAGGTCAGGACTTAAGTAAAGCTCGCAGGTGCGAGATTTTGACCGCAGAAGCGGTGATTCGATCACATGTGCGATTTCACTGGCAGTAATATATTTCGAAGGATTTCGTGGTTTTTCTCATTTGGAGAGTTTTGAGACTAGGCTAGGGGCGATATTTGTGAGGTATTTTGCTAAAATTGAATAGGTAAGTGACGATTCATCATTTTTATTGATAAATATTGATTACCCATTGATTATTACACCTAGTTTATATGATTTTGAAGCAAAATTTGGGGATTTATGCTTTATGTATTGGAGAGTGCGAATTGAGGATTTGGAGGCCAATTTTTGGATGGAATTGGATGAATTTAGTATGGTTGGACTCGTAATTTAATGGATGATCAGATTTTGTGAATTTTGTCGGGTTCCGGGGTGCAAGCCCGAGGTTGACTTTTCGATTTTGATTAAAGACCTTAGTTTTATCTTTTGGAATTGTTCCTATAGCTATTATTGATGGAATTAAGTTGCTTTAGCCAGATTCGAGTCGCTCAGAGGCTGATTTGCGTGGCAATGGTTTGTTGGAGTATTGAGTTGTGCGCTTTGAGGTAAGTAACATTTCTAAACTTGGAATTGAGGGTAACTATCCCTGGAAAATAAGTTATTTGTCTTGTGTTGGGGTGACACACATGCTAGGTGATGGGTGTGTGGGCGTGCACCATGATAATCATGATTCCGGTTGATTTTTGTATCATGCTGCTATCTAGTCTTGCTTTATCTGTGTAATTCTCACTTGTTAGAGTAAGTGAATTGTGATTCATGCTAGAAATCATGCTTAGGCAATGTTCTTATTCGGTTGAGACCTATTGAGGCTATTTATGTTGTATTGAGTTACATGTTTTAACTATATTTATGCACTCTGTCATGGTTCTTCATTCGCATATCATATCTCAGTCTCTGTTCGTCATTCATGGTTGCATCGCATGATATCATTGTTCTTCCTTATGTGGAGTTGTTGGGCTGAGTGATATGAGATTGTGAGCCCTTGAGACTTGAGAGATTGATGACTGAGGTGGGCCTTATAACTATTTTGAGAGTGGTATTGTGGATCGGGCTGCACGCCGCAACAAGTCATATTGGCTTTATAACTATTATGTGGATTGGCTGCAAGCCGCAACAGGCCTTATTGGCTTTATATTAGCTCTTGGGTAGGATCCGCCCATCCAGAGTCTGACATACCAGCAGTGAGCACAAACACATTGATATATATATATATATATATATATATATATATATATATATATATATATATATATATATATATACACATGTGCTTTGGTGAGGGGCAATGATGCCAGGCAACCGTACAGTGCTGAGTGATTGTGTGTGTGATGAGTGGGTAATTTGGCAGTCAAGTTGAGTATTTACGAAAGTGTGACTACTTTGACATGCATATCTGACATGTAGGCATATGAATGTACCATTCCTCATGCTAGCTGTAATTGACATGTTCCTATCAGTGTTGGGCTTTAATCGTTGAACTTGAAAGCATACCTAAATTTTCTGTAACATGAACGAGTTGGTTATGATGATTTCTCTGAGTTGTTTATTGATTTTGTCATCATTAAACTCGTGTTGTCATTATATTGGACTCTGATTGTTTTCTTCTGAGCTCGTCACTGCTTCCAACCCAAGGTTAGTTCTGTTACTTATTGAATACATGGGGTCAGTTGTACTCATACTACACTCTGCACTTAGTATGCACATCCAGGCACATCTAGACGTGGTGATTGCTAGATCTGTACTTGTACCTGCTTGGCGACTTCAAGGTAGCTGCTATGGTGTCCATAGACCTTGACTCTCTTTCCGTTATTTCCTTCAGTACCGCTCTATTGCTGTCACGACCCAAACTGATGGGTCGCGATGGGCACCCGGTACCTTACTCAACCGAGTACCAACATAATCGTATCTTTTTTATTACCTCATCATAGGTAAGTGGGCCAGAAGGGGAGTCATGATATAAACAGAGTAAACATGGGGGAATACCAGACGTAAAATGACCCAACCTGATATAGAATCTCATACCTGTGACATACGAGCCTATAAGGCCAATGTGATCCATTATATACTTAAGACATAGGCCGACAAGGCCATACAAGTATCCGTATACATGACATATGTATACAAGCCTCTAAGAGTACATATTTATCATAAAGGTCGGGACATGGCCCCGCCATACCAAACTATACATGTCTAAATCATACTGATCAACTAGCAACTCTGGAGCAAATGGAGCGCACCAACATCTTCCCATGAGCTGATAGCCTACTTGGAGGACTCTCGACCGATGTATCGGGACCTGCGGGCATGAAACGCAGTGTCCCCAGGCAAAAAGGATGTCAGTACAAATAATGTACCGAGTATGTAAGGAATGAAAATCAGTAAATAATAGACCTGAGAGACACATGGAGTAAAAGACTCAACATGTAAGTCTGAATAACTCTGTGAATCATTAATATTTACAATGTTATGCATATGTGTATAAATGTCATACCATGCCTAGGTATATGCGTTCATAACATCATCAAGCCTCTGAGGGCATCCCATCATATCATCTCGACCACTGTGGGCAAATCATCAACTTATACCAGCTGATCAGGTGGTGGTGCGTATATAACGCCGTAATCTTTTTCCATATCCCATATACATATAATATATGCGTATATAACGCCATATAGTCATGGGTCAATGTACATGTATAAATGAATGAAATGCATTTGAAATACGTCAATAAATTCTCTCGGAACGTCATAGGACCATTATGCCTCTGATCAATGTCATGAAATAAACTTTATCAACTTACGTATTTTCTGAGACCCATGAACATATGATAGAATAATAAGACACATGGGGAATCAAGAATATAGACACCCCTAGTATTTCTATGAATAGAGTCATTTATGAAAGTTGCGTATTTTGCTCGTTTCATTTGTATCGTTTGGACCATGCCAACAGGAAAGAAGGGATAGCCTTAACATACCTGAATCGATTCTCTTGACAATCCCTCTAACACATGTCTTTTGCAAAAATATGTAACGACGGATCGAAGTAGGAAAATATTCGTGTGATATTCTTGAGAAAGATTGTACCGTGCTCCCTTACAATTTTCAAATCCCGATGCTATTACGCAGTATAACCTCGTATGAAATTCTTGGAGAAAATTTCGTTGTCAGAAACATTGTAAAGGATTCATTATGAATTCCTTGAATTCCATCTGTTACTACATGTAGTCATAAGCCTTAATTTTGTGGTTTTGAGAGGCCTTTTATATCAGTGGGTGTGGAGTCCACACTTAAAATGACTAAGCCACATAATCCTTTAATCGTGACACCTTGCCATATGACTCAAGAGTCATTTAACTGACCAATCTTGCTGCCATGTTGAGGACTATTCCACCTTATCCAAATACACTAATTAATTAGTTAATCTTCCACTAAAATTACAAATTACCTAATTATTCACATAAATAAGAATTATCTCAAATTACTTAAAATACTACTCACTTTTAACACACTTTATATACCCTACTATCACAATCATGTGGTACCTTGTATGGCACAAGTCCATAAATACCGGGTATTATAGCTTAGATCATATTTTATCCCAAGATGTCAAACTTCGACGAAATTCATTTTTCTTCGATTTGCTTACTCTATTTCCTTCACGAATTTACTCATCACTTGTTTGGAATAGCATAATTCTTATAATCTCAAAATAATCTCATTCCCGAACTCACGTCGATTATCTTACGATGAAACTTTAACATACAGAAATGCGGAATGTAACATCTCATTTCCCAGCTGTCATCAATTTACTTATGTGTACTTTTACGTACGAAAATATGAGGTGTAACATCATTCCCCCCTTTGGAATATTCGTCCTCGAATGTTGACTGATGCACTTATCATTTTTATAACTTATGTCTTCCGAATATTTTAGTATTTTCCTTTCCATCTAGGCAACTGTTCTGTGAATAATTCCAAAGGCCAGGGCATTCCCCCCTTTAGGCCTCTTTCTCACACCATGACTTGTGGTCGGAATTCTTCCAATCTCGTAACTATTGCTACCTTCTGTTATGCAGTATGTACGTCTTTGTCCTTGTATGTGCGCCTATGCGACTCTTCTCTCCTTTTCCCTCAAGTTTTTAGCCAATCTCTAGGCCTCACTTTGTAAACATATACAAAGCTTGACAAGATGTCCCTCTGGGCATCTATAGGTATACTGAAATTTTTCGCTCGGTACTTTGTTGAACTCACGGATATTGCTATATCTTATTTCATAGACCCGGTTATCCATCCGCATGACTTTACTGCATCTAGGTAGGTCATACTATACAATAACTCTTACTTCGATTTATCGTTGCTGAGGTCTGCTACCAAACTCCAGGTTACTCTCTTGCTGCTTATCATGTATGTATAAATCTAAGTCCTTTAATGCTTCCTAATTACTGTTTATCTGAAGAATGCCGGATCTCATCTCATACTGTTGAACTTTTATCCATCCATTGTTGATTCACCTCAATGTTGATCTACAATTTACCAC
Source organism: Nicotiana tabacum (assembly GCF_000715075.1). Lineage (NCBI taxonomy): Eukaryota > Viridiplantae > Streptophyta > Magnoliopsida > Solanales > Solanaceae > Nicotiana > Nicotiana tabacum. Next base: position 89,031,406 of record NC_134093.1, on the reverse strand, counting down.
TGATAACTTGACCTTTTATGTAACACTGCCGCTAGGGCTCACGTCGCATCGAGGAACATTTGAAATGATTAGACTGATCCACCTGGGGGCGATACCATGCTTCCATAACCATATTTCATAGCATCCCAATGTGATTCACCTTACGTGGGTATTTTAATCCTGTACAATTCATGAAATCCCTTCAAATCATCACTCAATCGAAGGCCCAAACGCCATCCTTCATTTATCACAATTATACCATCATTCTACTACCAAGGCAACATTACATATCTTTTAAATGCTATTAGTCTTAGATTCTTTTGAGTTCATTCAGGCTATACTGAGCTTTCTATAACTTAGAGAAACCATCAGCTCTCTTATTTTCATGGGCGTAATCCTAAGGACTTATCCATTCTCATCACATTCTTACTCGCCCTTTCTTATCCTTACTCCTGTCTTCCTAAAACCTTGTCGCTTTACCATACATCATCTTGTGACCTACACATATTCATTTATACTACTCGCAACCTTCCTTCAACTTTCTTGCACCACAATTTTCCTTATGTTATTTTGGAACATCAAGCGAGACATCACATAGTCTCAACTCCTCTTTACTCTTTTAACTAGACCTCTCGATACATAGAAACCATAGGCCGGGAGGTATGACACCAATGATACCGCTATCTATCCTGGATACTGAATCCCAATGCTTCTAGTCCTCTATCTGAAGTATGGATTATTCGCAACCTTCTGCATTTGAGTATCTCGTACGTTGTTTACCTTTACCTTACTTACCTTAAAATCTTACATCATATCTTCTATCTCTTCATGACCTCGCTTTAACACATGTATAATTCACATTCACAACTTGAAGCTCTATTATAATACTTGCACTTTTGGTGCATACACAATCCGGTGGAAAGTTCATACTGACTTCTTATGAGGCTGGTACTCTTCTAATTGGCTTTATCGTAGAGACTTTATAGAATATGGCTGTTGTACTATCTCTCTTGTACCTCTGATATTAGGGGTCATTCTGCAATATTCTAATCATGAGGTCTATGATTTTCTGGGTCCAACAATCCGACTCCTTATTTATTTAGTTAATGTAACTCTTTAGTTTCATCTTCCCTCTGATCAGCATATATGTAGGCTTAAGTTATCTTCCGATATGCGGCTCATGGTATTAGTTATTACTTTAGCCTTTCATAAACTCTATGGAATATCCATGATACCATCATCTAACAATCCAATCCCTTGTCTATGACCTCGACTCAATTCTTTCTTTTAACTTATACTAGAGTCTTCTACGACTGTATGATTGTCAACTTATATGCTTCATGGATAATACTCCAAACTCTTAAGTGCATTCATAACGTAACTAACTCTGGATCTTTGCTCAAATAATTCCTTTCATTCCTTCTCAGCTTGCTACCCCCTTGTTGCGTGCATACTTAGCTTATCTTAGTTACCACTCATGCCGGAATTTTCGTACAACTCATATGATTTCGAATATTACTTTTGATTTTACTTCCCATTCACTAGCAACGGTAGGTGCCACTTTCTTATGGAGTGCATACAATGTTGTAGTGAGACTGATTTTACATGGCCATTTCTTCTTCAAGTTACTATGCTTAGGTTGAAGCCATATTTCTTATTTTCTTAGCTAGTCTTTCATTGTAATACTTAGGGAGGACCTTCTGACTCTTGTAAAGCTGTGAGATTTATTACATGGTATACTCGACGGAATTTTTGATGTCTTTCCTCGTCTATAATTATCTGTAGTGACTTATTTCTATGCCCTTGTGCTTGTAGGGTTGCTTCTGAACTGATATTTTGACTGTCTTCCCAGTGGCACTCTCTTTTATTTCCATAACACTTATACGTTACCTTTAACTACCCCAACTCCTATTTGAATATTTCTCAAGGGTCACGATTTCATTATCTGCGAGAGTGAATTCCCCATGTTGGGATTCAATATGTTCATCTTGCACAATTTGTTGATTTGTCTGTATCCTCTTGTCTAGCCATAACTAGGCTCTTCCTGGATCAACTACTAACTACTCGTTGGCCCACTCTCATATCAATATTCCGTGTAATATTTCTTGGGTTATTTCCTTTGTCTTAACTTACGTCTCGCACAAGCTCCTTCTATGTCAATAACATCTTGGGAAGGAACCCTTACTTTCTCTCCTTGACGTCGTGTTTGCATAATATTTTGGAATCGTAGAATATCTGTAGGATTTGAATAAGTGTAGTCTCATCCCTTTTCTCATTCTTATTGCATTCTCCCTTTACCATTCCATAGTTACTAGGATCACTAAATTCTTACTTAATGTCACATCACTCCATATTCCCCCCTTTAGGGGAGTACTAAGATTTAGTGCTACGATGATCTACGTATAGACGTTTTACCTCTTCATCTTTGGCATTTTTTCACATCATCGATGATTCTTACTCACCTCGCGGTAATCCTTCTATACCAAGGATAACAAATTTCCTTACTCACGAGGGTGACACTTAGTATAACTGGTACATACAGTCCCTTAAGCTTAACTTTGCTCACATTGCTTGCTTTAGGGAAGCGTCTTCCTGAATGACCATTCTCTGAATTTCTCATGAATCTTATTCTGTTGTCCATTCTATTATCGCCGGAACGAAGTCTGAAATTCTCATGATGTCGACCATTATCAAATCACTCCATCCCTAATTCATGTTTAGTTTATCTTGTTCACCCCATACTGATTTCTATTACTCTGGGGTCTAACTTTTCCTTCTTGTATTAGCGTTAGAGTCACGAAATTATTTCTTGAAATGAGGATATGACTTTATGGCCTATACTCTTTTGTTGTCTCAAGGCTTGTCACCTCTCGTCTTTTCCCTCACTTGACTATAGACTCTGTAATACTGTCATCTTTTTTATCTACCGCTGTCATCCATGTATCACATCTTACTCATAATGTTTCATTAACTCTCTTCTTATTTCCCGCTAACATTTATGTCTATCACTTTATTCTGAAAACTCGAACAAGACATTCTTTTGCTTTTAGCTCCCCTTGCTCCATCTACTGGCTCTTCGGTTTGCCTAACATTCTTTCTCTACTAGGGATGGGAGCCACACTAAGGTAATATTTATCCCTTCAAGGCTTCCAGTGCCTACCTTTGTAGTACTCATATTTAGCTGTACTATTCTAGATTACACCATCTGGGTGTCTCACAAGGAGATCTATTATCACATTTGCGCTATCCTTCGAAAGTATCAATTAACACAAACAATCCATTCACCATTTTGGGTTACTCTAACCCCAGCCGGATCGTGATATCTCGTCCTTCTCTTAAACTATACCTGTCAGCCCCCATAGGGCATAGCTGAAATGGGTGTGATCAATTGTATATACCTCTGTTACTGTTGATGGTAACTCAAAATGCTTATATTCCTTTACGATAATCTTCATTAGCTGGGTAGCTCGTACCCTTTTTTATTTTGCTTCCTTTACTAGCTGAAACTTGTGTCTACCTTCCGATTATATTATTTATTTTTACCGTAAGAGTGGATAGACATTCTTGCCTTAGGGATCCTTATCAAGAAGCTTACACATCTTAGTACACACATGATCTGTTGAATACCTCATATTTATCCATCATAAGCATAATGCAAAATTTGAGTTCCTCTGACTCAACTCTTCCACAGCTATATCTCTTACCAATCGTCTTTCTAGATGTATGCATCATCATATTATGAATAAGATAGAGTTTAGGAAATTGAGTTCTTACAACCGAGTTCTACCACACGATCTAGAGTAAGAAGAAAGAGTGACCGTCCTAAATGATATGTAGCCTCTTGCTTATAAGTATGGTGCACAACACACCCATAAACAAGACTCTACTAGACACGACTTGTAGACTCCCTAGGACATAACTGCTCTGATACCACTTTTGTCATGACCCAAACTGATGGGTCGCGACGGGCACCCGGTTCCTTACTCAACCGAGTACCAACGTAATCGTATCATTCTTATTACATCATCATAGGCAAATGGGATAGAAGGGGCGTCATGATATAAATAGATTAAACATGAGGGAATACCCGACATAGAATGACCCAACTTGATATAGAAACTCATACCTGTGACATACGGGCCTATAAGGCCAATGTGATCCATTATATACTTAAAACATAGGCCGACAAGGCCATACAAGTATCCATATACATGACATATGTATACAAGCCTCTAAGAGTACATATTTATCATAAAGGTCGGGACATGGCCCCGCCATACCAAACTATACATGCCTAAATCATACTGATCAACTAGCAACTCCGGAGCAAATGGAGCGCACCAACATCTTCCGCTGAACTGATAGCCTACTTGGAGGACTCTCGACCGATGTATCGGGACCTGCGGGCATGAAACGCAGTGTCCCCAGGCAAAAGGGATGTCAGTACAAATAATGTACCGAGTATGTAAGGAATGAAAATCAGTAAATAATAGACCTGAGAGAAACATGGAGTAAAAGACTCAACATGTAAGTCTGAATAACTCTGTGAATCATTAATATTTACAATGTTATGCATATGTGTATAAATTTCATACCATGCCTAGGTATATGCGTTCATAACATCATCAAGCCTCTGAGGGCATCCCATCATATCATCTCGACCACTGTGGGCAAATCATCAACTTATACCAGCTGATCAGGTGGTGGTGCGTATATAACGCCGTAATCTTTTTTCCATATCCCATATACATATAATATATGCGTATATAACGCCATATAGTCATGGGTCAATGTACATGTATAAATGAATGAAATGCATTTGAAATACGTCAATAAATTCTCTCGGAACGTCATAGGATCATTATGCCTCTGATCAATGTCATGAAATAAACTTTATCAACTTACGTATTTTCTGAGACCCATGAACATATGATAGAATAATAAGACACATGGGGAATCAAGAATATAGACACCCCTAGTATTTGTATGAATAGAGTCATTTATAAAAGTTGCGTATTTTGCTCGTTTCATTTGTATCGTTTGGACCATGCCAACAGGAAATAAGGGATAGCCTTAACATACATGAATCGATTCTCTTGACAATCCCTCTAACACATGTCTTTTGCAAAAATATGTAACGACGGATCGAAGTAGGGAAATATTCATGTGATATTCTTGAGAAAGATTGTACCGTGCTCCCTTACAATTTTCAAATCCCGTTGCTACTACGCAGTATAACCTCATATGAAATTCTTGGAGCAAATTTCGTTGTCAGAAACATTGTAAAGGATTCATTATGAATTCCTTGAATTCCATCTGTTACTACATGTAGTCATAAGCCTTAATTTTGTGGTTTTGAGAGGCCTTTTATATAAGTAGGTGTGGAGCCCATACTTAAAATGACTAAGCCACATAATCCTTTAATCGTGACACCTTGCCATATGACTCAAGAGTCATTTAACTGACCAATCTTGCTGCCATGTTGGGGACTATTCCACCTTATCCAAATACACTAATTAATTAGTTAATCTTCCACTAAAATTACAAATTACCCAATTATCCACATAAATAAGAATTATCTCAAATTACTTAAAATACTACTCACTTTTAACACACTTTATATACCCTACTATCACAATCATGTGGTACCTTATATAGCACAAGTCCATAAATACCGGGTATTATAGCTTAGATCATATTTTATCCCAAGATATCAAACTTCGACGGAATTCATTTTTCTTCGATTTGCTTACTCTATTTCCTTCACGAATTTACTCATCACTTGTTTGGAATAGCATAATTCTTATAATCTCAAAATAATCTCATTCCCGAACTCACGTCGATTATCTTACGATAAAACTTTAACATACAAAAATGCGGAATGTAACATCTCATTTCCCAGCTGTCATCAATTTACTTATGTGTACTTTTACGTACGAAAATATGAGGTGTAACATCATTCCCCCCTTTGGAACATTCGTCCTCGAATGTTGACTGATGCACTTATCATTTTTATAACTTATGTCTTCCGAATATTTTAGTATTTTCCTTTCCATCTAGGCAACTGTTTTGTGAATAATTCCAAAGGCCAGGGCATTCCCCCATTTAGGCCTCTTTCTCACACCATGACTTGTGGTCGGAATTCTTCCAATCTCGTAACTATTGCTACCTTCTGTTATGCAGTATCTACGTCTTTGTCCTTGTATGTGCGCCTATGCGACTCTTCTCTCCTTTTCCCTCAAGTTTTTAGCCAATCTCTAGGCCTCACTTTGTAAACATATACAAAGCTTGACAAGATGTCCCTCTGGTCATCTATAGGTATACTGAAGTTTTTTGCTCGGTACTTTGTTGAACTCACGGATATTGCTATATCTTATTTCATAGACCCGGTTATCCATCCGTATGACTTTACTGCATCTAGGTAGGTCATACTATACAATAACTCTTACTTCGATTTATCGTTGCTGAGGTCTGCTACCAAACTCCAGGTTACTCTCTCGCTGCTTATCATGTGTTAGGGGTGGCAAGTGGGCCGGGCCCGGTCCTAAGTGGGCTTCGCGGGCCCGGTTCTAAGTGGGCCAATCCTATACGGTCCGATCCTAAACGGTCCTGGGCCTCGAGGGCTTATTGCTGGAACCGGCTCGGGACCGGGACCATGAACTAACGGGCCCGAGTTTAGTGGGCCGGTCCCGGTCCGGTTTTCGGGCCCAAACGGGCCCAACAGAAACTTTCTATTTTTAATTTTTTTTATAGAAGTTAGAGAAAAAAATAGTAATAAAGATATATAAGCTATATTCGATTTATATACTATATATACATCTTAAAATATATATATATATATATACTATATTATATATACATAGTATACATCTTAAAATATACTATATATACATCTTAAGATATACTATATATATATAGTATAGTATAGTAGATCTTAAGATATATATACATCTTAAGATATATATATATATATAGTATAGTATAGTAGATCTTAAGATATATATACATCTTAAGATATATAAGCTATATATATATATATATAGTAAGATGTATATATAGTATATCTTAAGATGTATACTATCGAATATGACTTATAAACTATGTATATATATTATAGTATATATATAGTATATTATAGTGTATATATATATATATATTAAGGAGATGAATATGAAAAAGACTTTGACTGATATTGCCTCTTCTTCAGGAAGCAAATCAGAACCTCAGATTGTTGTTACTCATATTCAAAGACCTCCTGATATTCAGGATTTTAAATTTAAATCTTTTGGAGACTTAGAAGAACTTCTTGATAAAAAGTTATCCGGTTTGAATATCAAACCCATTGATTTATCAAATGATTTTGCTGATAAATTAGATTCTACTTTTGACTATAAAAAGGATGTTTTGTCAGAGTTTAATAAACTCAGAAGTTACCCCAAAAAGAATAGTAAGTTTGCAGATAGCAGATATGCTGATAAACCTAGAATGCAGACTTATTATTACAATCGTCCTACTCCTCAAGATGTTTTAATAGAGGAACGTGATTGGAATCAGACTAATACGTCTTACAGTGGTTCTGAAATTTACGAATGGAATCTTGATGGTTTGACTGATAGGCAGTTAACTATTCTAGTACATAGAATGCTTATGTATGCAACTATCTGTAAAAGTGTAAAAAATACAGATAGGAATATTTGCAGAATGATTGTTGCAGGTTTTACTGGCCAACTTCGTGGCTGGTGGGACAATTATTTGTCTATCGACGAAAGGGTAATGGTTATTAACGGTAAAGCCGTTGACGAAGGACTTGATAACTTAGGCATGGCCCTAGTGGCAAATAGAGAAGATGCCGTTTATACCCTTATTCTTACTATATTAGAACACTTCAATGGTAGATTTACCAACCAAAATGAAACTGTTCGTACTCTCCTTAATAGCCTTAGATGTAAGACTTTAAGTGAGTTTAGGTGGTATAAAGACACCTTTATGAGTAGAGTGATGGAACTACCAGAAAATAAGTTTGAACATTGGAAAGCTAAGTTCATAGATGGCCTTCCCTCTTTATTTGCCGAAAGAGTTAGAAAGGTTTTAAGAGGTAGTTATGGAGAAATTCCTTACGCAGACTATACCTATGGTAAAATAATAGGAATTTGCACACAGGAAGGATTAAACCTGTGCAATGAATTAAGATTGTCCGGACAACTTAAGATGGATAAGCTTAAAGAAAGAAACCAGTTAGGGGACTTTTGCGCCCAGTTCGGTTTAGCCGAGACTTCTACTCATAGGAAAAAGAAACATAAGTATCATAGATACCCCAACCAAGACAGTCCTTATAGGAAAAAGAGATCTAGATATAGATCCAAAGAAGAACGAGAAGCCAAGAAAGCACATCGCAAGTCTACTAGATTTACCAAAAATAGGTCTAAGCGAGATCTTGCTGACATTAAGTGTTATAAGTGTGGTAAATTTGGCCATATAGCTCCAAATTGTAAGCTTCAAAAGCTGAAAACCTTAGGACTAGAAGATGAACTACGTGATAAGGTTTATAGGTTGTTATACACTTCTGGTTCGGAATCTGATTATTATTCTGAATCAGAATCCGAAGCTGAAATTGATTTGCTTGATTTATCTGATAGTGATAAAAATATTGATAATACTTGTACAACTTGCAAAGGTGATACATGTACTTGTGATGATGAATTTTATAAATTACAATCATAGTTTCAAGACCTAAACATGAAAACTATTACTTCTGATAATGTAATAGAACCTTTAAAAGAAGTTAATGATGAAAAACTTCGTGAAAAAATTATTAATTTGGCTGCCAGTTCAAGTTCTAATTCAAGTTCTGGTTTTGCAAAACCTTTTGAAAAAGAATTTGAATATTCCCCGCCTTATTCCTTACTAGAGGTTAATAACCGTTTGTTAAACAAAAATGCAACTCCAGCAAGAGATTCTTCTTTCGATGATTTAAAAATTGAAGTTGATAACTTAAAACGAGAGATCAAATCTCTTAAACAAAATCAAATGATTTGTGATCATAGGATTACTCAGATTGAGAAAATCAATTCTCCAGCTGAGAAATCTAATGACAAAAACAAAGGTATTTTTGAAAATGATATTGAAGAAATTTTAATCCTAAACATGATATGTTTTTAGGAATGATGCAAATTATTACTGCTCATAAATGGTACATCAAATGTACTATTCTCATTGATAATAGTTTCTCAATTACAAACATTGCCATGATTGATAGTGGAGCAGATGTTAGCTGCATTCAAGAAGGTTTAGTACCTACGAAATATTTTCAAAAAACTACTCATATGGTTAGATCTGCATCGGGACATACTTTAGATATAAAGTATAAACTTCCTTATACGGGTATTTGTCAGAATAAAGTCTGTATTCCTCACTTCTTTTTCTTGGTTAAAAAACCAGTTATACCCTCCAATTATACTTGGAACACCGTTTATTAACGCCGTTTATCCTTTTACTAGCATAGACTCGAAAGGTTTTACTGCTACTTATAAGGATAAAGAGATAAGTTATACTTTTGTTACAGATCCAGTAACTAGAGATATTAATGCTTTAATTGATATGAAGCAAAAACATGTTGATTCTTTACAATTAGAAATGTTTAGTATGAATATATTTGATACTCTGAATTCTACTAAAGTACAGGAAAAAATCAAATTGATTTCCGAGCAGATTGCTATTGATATTTGTGCCGAGCATCCTAGTGCTTTTTGGAATCGAAAAAAGCATATTGTTACTCTTCCATATGAAGATAATTTCACTGAGGATGATATTCCTACTAAATCTCGACCTTGTCAGATGAATGCAGAATTGGTAGAATTTTGCAAAAAAGAGATTGATAGTCTGCTATCAAAGGGTTTGATAAAACTCTCAAAATCTCCTTGGTCTTGTACAACTTTTTATGTTAATAACGCAGCTGAAAAGGAATGTGGTGTTCCTAGATTAGTCATTAATTATAAGCCCTTGAATAAATATTTGAAATGGGTTAGGTATCCTATTCCTAATAAAAGAGATTTATTGTCTAGATTATATGACGCCAATATATTTTCAAAATTTGATTTAAAATCTGGTTATTGGCAGATTCAAATATTTAAAGAGCATACTTATAGAACTGCTTTTAATATTCCATTTGGGCAATATGAATGGAATGTTATGCCTTTTGGTTTAAAAAAATGCCCCTTCAAAATTCCAAAAAATTATGAATGATATTTTCAACCCTTATCTAGACTTCGTCATTGTATATATCGATGACATTTTGGTATTTTCCAAAACTCTTATAAAAAGTGATAAATATGTTGTTATAAACCAAGGAACAAAATACATAATTTGATTATGTAAAGCACAAGTTTCATAAAACTCTTGTGAAATATTGTTTAAATCTTCCTTACTATAAGTATCAAAAAACCAAGTTTTAAACTGGTTCCATTTATCAGTAAAAAATTCTTTTTGAATATAACCTCTAGCTTGTGACCCTGGACTAAAATCAATTTGGTGTAGAATCATTAAGAATCATTGGGGTCAAAATCCATTTCGGATGCAGAAGGAATATCCTTATCAGAAATATTATCACTATCCTGAACAATATTTGTTTTGGGGTTAATCTTAACCCTTTCAACAGGTTTATCACCTACTTTAGTAGAAATTGTGTGTAAAGATGCAGCACGATTTCTAGCTGGTCCATAGACTGGTTCAACAGGAGAAATGTGTTGAATATCAGGCAACAGTCTACGACTAGTAAAGGAATGTCTGTTATAACTAGAACTAATAGTAGGCAACAGTCTATTATTAGAAAATGACTGTCTACTATAAGTGGAACTATTATCGTCAAGATATTCCAAAGGTAGTCCAAAGGAAGGTCATCACCTTCGGGATCGTCATACGGATCCTCATCAAACTCCCCAGTTATACAAATGGGAAGAAGGAGTTTAGTCAATGAGAGGATATCTCTCAGAGAAGAATCATCGATTGGACCATCCGTCCATCTGGAAGATATTCCAGAAGATAGTCCGTTATACGCACATTTGCAGGCATATTTGACTGCTCAAAAACAGAAAGATACTTCTGTTAAGCAAAGTAATACTTTTGCTTCCATTACTAAAGATGACAATGATGATATCAAGTCATACGAGAAAGTGCCAAAAAGAGAAATGATATTTCTCTTAGAAAATTCTGACATTCAGAGAAAAGAAGAGCCATGGAAGATATTCCAAAGGTATTTGATAAATGAGTTATATTATCCGGGTGAGTCATACAAAACCCGTTCCTACTATGAAACGATACTGACCAATACTGGAAGTGCAGATTTTCAGCACTTTTCTGGGTATAGCACAGACGAGAACGTTTATAACTTCTCGAAGATTATAATTAAACAGATTATATCTGTTGAAGACTGGGGTATATCCACAATGAAGGAAAGGCAGATAAGCCTTAACAAAAATAAAATGAATTTTACTTATTGGGATTATATCCAAGCTTTTGATAAAGTATTATAATACAATAATGATAGACACAAACATACCTTTACTTAACAGAGCCTAGGTACTTTCATGGTATATATAAGATAGATATGAAATATTCGACATAGATATGTTTCTGAAATATGGATTTAGGAGAAACTAGTGTGAAAAATACTAGATTGGAAGAGGTAGATATACCTCAAAACCTTGATTTGTTAAACAAATGGACTATTCCTAAAGTCCATATTAGAACAATCTATGATTATGGATGGTTTGATAAACTCTCTTCTAAACAACTTGTTAAAACAACTGAGCAATCTTTAGCTTTAAATTCGTCTGAACAGACTATTCGTTTGTTAAACAAGCATGATGTAGATGTTTATAAACACCAGTATAATTATTTGCATATTGGTATAGTTCAAATTGCTTTTAAGCCTTTAACCCTTAAAGGGTTACCAGAGACATTTTTGGCTGCTCTCAGAGATGCCAGAAATTTGAATTTTAGACAGACTCTGATGGGTTCTATTGAATCTACTGTCGCCTATGGCCCAGTATATTTTAATACTCAACCCAATTTGCAATTATCTTTATCTGATATTAATATACTTGATGCATTAACATTAAATGTGAAAACGCATGGTTATAATTATGCGCCTGGTTCTGAACTGATATGTTTATCGTATAGAATATATTTTAAATTACTATCTACGTTAAACCCCAGATGTAAATTATATGATACATCTGATCAGACTATTCTAGTGGAAACGAATTTTGCAAAGTCTAAGGTCACCACGAGAAGACCTATTAAGTGGGAAGAAATTAATTTTCCAACCACATGGACTTTGGATTCGGTTATATCCCCCAGTCAGATAACTGATACTGTTAGTAATACTGAGTATTCTCATATTACTCAAAATCCGGATGGTAGGATTTGCATTCAGTTTGACGATAATAGTTCCACTTATAGTAGACAGTCATTTTCTAATAATAGACTGTTGCCTACTATTAGTTCTAGTTATAACAGACATTCCTTTACTAGTCGTAGACTGTTGCCTGATATTCAACACATTTCTCCTGTTGAACCAGTCTATGGACCAGCTAGAAATCGTGCTGCATCTTTACACACAATTTCTACTAAAGTAGGTGATAAACCTGTTGAAAGGGTTAAGATTAACCCCAAAACAAATATTGTTCAGGATAGTGATAATATTTCTGATAAGGATATTCCTTCTGCGTCCGAAATGGATTTTGACCCCAATGATTCTTAATGATTCCACACCAAATTGATTTTAGTCCAGGGTCACAAGCTAGAGGTTATATTCAAAAAATTTTTTTTTACTGATAAATGGAACTAGTTTAAAACTTGGTTTTTTGATACTTATAGTAAGGAAGATTTAAACAATATTTCACAAGAGTTTTATGAAACTTGTGCTTTACATAATCAAATTATATATTTTGTTCCTTGGTTTATAACCACATATTTACCACTTTTTATAAAAGTTTTGGAAAGATCTTATAAAGACGGGAGTGGCAATATTACTAAATCCATTTACCCTCCTCAATCATCTTTTGTTTTACCTAATAATACAGGTATTACTTTTACTGCATTTCAAAAATTTATTGATGAAGATGTTGCTGCAGTCAGCATCGCAGAAATTAATAAATTAATTTCTCAAAATAATTATTTGAGTTTATATGTTAAAGTTTTGGGTGAAAACGTTAGTTTTCTTAATAAAAAACTTGATAATTTAACAGTCTTGATTAAGGAGATGAATACGAAAAAGACTTTGACTGATATTGCCTCTTCTTCAGGAAGCAAATCAGAACCTCAGATTGTTGTTACTCATATTCAAAGACCTCCTGATATTCAGGATTTTAAATTTAAATCTTTTGGAGACTTAGAAGAACTTCTTGATAAAAAGTTATCCGGTTTGAATATCAAACCCATTGATTTATCAAATGATTTTGCTGATAAATTAGATTCTACTTTTGACTATAAAAAGGATATTTTGTCAGAGTTTAATAAACTCAGAAGTTACCCCAAAAAGAATAGTAAGTTTGCAGATAGCAGATATGCTGATAAACCTAGAATGCAGACTTATTATTACAATCGTCCTACTCCTCAAGATGTTTTAATAGAGGAACGTGATTGGAATCAGACTAATACGTCTTACAGTGGTTCCGAAATTTACGAATGGAATCTTGATGGTTTGACTGATAGGCAGTTAACTATTCTAGTACATAGAATGCTTATGTATGCAACTATCTGTAAAAGTGTAAAAAATACAGATAGGAATATTTGCAGAATGATTGTTGCAGGTTTTACTGGCCAACTTCGTGGCTGGTGGGACAATTATTTGTCTATCGACGAAAGGGTAATGGTTATTAACGGTAAAGCCGTTGACGAAGGACTTGATAACTTAGGCATGACCCTAGTGGATAATAGAGAAGATGCCGTTTATACCCTTATTCTTACTATATTAGAATACTTCAATGGTAGATTTACCAACCAAAATGAAACTGTTCGTACTCTCCTTAATAGCCTTAGATGTAAGACTTTAAGTGAGTTTAGGTGGTATAAAGACACCTTTATGAGTAGAGTGATGGAACTACCAGAAAATAAGTTTGAACATTGGAAAGCTAAGTTCATAGATGTCCTTCCCTCTTTATTTGCCGAAAGAGTTAGAAAGGTTTTAAGAGGTAGTTATGGAGAAATTCCTTACGTAGACTATACCTATGGTAAATTAATAGGAATTTGCACACAGAAAGGATTAAACCTGTGCAATGAATTAAGATTGTCCAGACAACTTAAGATGGATAAGCTTAAAGAAAGAAACCAGTTAGGGGACTTTTGCGCCCAGTTCGGTTTACCCGAGACTTCTACTCATAGGAAAAAGAAACATAAGTATCATAGATACCCCAACCAAGATAGTCCTTATAGGAAAAAGAGATCTAGATATAGATCCAAAGAAGAACAAGAAGCCAAGAAAGCACATCGCAAGTCTACTAGATTTACCAAAAATAGGTCTAAGCGAGATCTTGCTGACATTAAGTGTTATAAGTGTGGTAAATTTGGCCATATAGCTCCAAATTGTAAGCTTCAAAAGCTGAAAACCTTAGGACTAGAAGATGAACTACGTGATAAGGTTTATAGTTTGTTATACACTTCTGGATCGGAATCTGATTATTATTCTGAATCAGAATCCGAAACTGAAATTGATTTGCTTGATTTATCTGATAGTGATAAAAATATTGATAATACTTGTACAACTTGCAAAGGTGATACATGTACTTGTGATGATGAATTTTATAAATTACAATCATAGTTTCAAGACCTAAACATGAAAACTATTACTTCTGATAATGTAATAGAACTTTTAAAAGAAGTTAATGATGAAAAACTTCGTGAAAAAATTATTAATTTGGCTGCTAGTTCAAATTCTAATTCAAGTTCTGGTTTTGCAAAACCTTTTGAAAAAGAATTTGAATATTCCCCGCCTTATTCCTTACTAGAGGTTAATAACCGTTTGTTAAACAAAAATGCAACTCCAGCAAGAGATTCTTCTTTCGATGATTTAAAAATTGAAGTTGATAACTTAAAACGAGAGATCAAATCTCTTAAACAAAATCAAATGATTTGTGATCATAGGATTACTCAGATTGAGAAAATCAATTCTCCAGCTGAGAAATCTAATGATAAAAACAAAGGTATTTTTGAAAATGATATTGAAGAAAAACCTATTAATTTTAATCCTAAACATGATATGTTTTTAGGAATGATGCAAATTATTACTGCTCATAAATGGTACATCAAATATACTATTCTCATTAATAATAGTTTCTCAATTACAAATATTGCCACGATTGATAGTGGAGCAGATGTTAGCTGCATTCAAGAAGGTTTAGTACCTACGAAATATTTTCAAAAAACTACTCATATGGTTAGATCTGCATCCGGACATGCTTTAGATATAAAGTATAAACTTCCTAATACGGGTATTTATCAGAATAAAGTCTGTATTCCTCACTTCTTTTTCTTGGTAAAAAACCAGTTATACCCTCCAATTATACTTGGAACACCGTTTATTAACGCCGTTTATCCTTTTACTAGCATAGACTCGAAAGGTTTTACTGCTACTTATAAGGATAAAGCGATAAGTTATACTTTTGTTACAGATCCAGTAACTAGAGGTATTAATGCTTTAATTGATATGAAGCAAAAACATGTTGATTCTTTACAATTAGAAATGTTTAGTATGAATATATTTGATGCTCTGAATTCTACTAAAGTACAGAAAAAAATCAAATTGATTTCCGAGCAGATTGCTATTGATATTTGTGCCGAGCATCCTAGTGCTTTTTGGAATCGAAAAAAGCATATTGTTACTCTTCCATATGAAGATAATTTCACTGAGGATGATATTCCTACTAAATCTCGACCTTGTCAGATGAATGCAGAATTGGTAGAATTTTGCAAAAAAGAGATTGATAGTCTGCTATCAAAGGGTTTGATAAAACCCTCAAAATCTCCTTGGTCTTGTACAGCTTTTTATGTTAATAACGCAGCTGAAAAGGAACGTGGTGTTCCTAGATTAGTCATTAATTATAAGCCCTTGAATAAATATTTGAAATGGGTTAGGTATCCTATTCCTAATAAAAGAGATTTATTGTCTAGATTATATGACGCCAATATATTTTCAAAATTTGATTTAAAATCTGGTTATTGGCAGATTCAAATATTTAAAGAGCATACTTATAGAACTGCTTTTAATGTTCCATTTGGGCAATATGAATGGAATGTTATGCCTTTTGGTTTAAAAAATGCCCCTTCAGAATTCCAAAAAATTATGAATGATATTTTCAACCCTTATCTAGACTTCGTCATTGTATATATCGATGACATTTTGGTATTTTCCAAAACACTTGAAATGCATATTAAGCATTTAGATATTTTCAAAAGAATTGTTATACAAAATGGTTTGGTAATCTCAAAACAAAAAATGAGCTTATTTCAAACTAACATTCGATTCCTAGGACATTATATTTGTTAGGGGAAGATTACTCCTATTCAACGATCGATTGATTTTGCCTCAAAATTTCCCGATGTTATTACTGATAGAACTCAGTTACAAAGATTTTTGGGAAGTTTAAATTATATTTCACCTTTTTATAAAGATCTGTCACGTGATTTAGCCCCCTTATATGATAGGTTAAAAAAGAATTATAAAAACCCTTGGACTGATAGTCACACTACTTTGGTAAAAAATATTAAACAACGTGTTAAATCTTTACCTTGCTTAACCCTTGCTAATCCTACATGGCAAAAACTTATAGAGACTGATGCGTCTAATATTGGTTATGGAGGGATATTAAAACAGATAAATCCCAATGATAAACATGAATATCTGATTAGATTTTACTCTGGTAAATGGTCTGAAGCCCAGAGAAATTACGCTACTGTGGCACATGAAATGTTAACCATAGTAAAATGTGTTTTAAAATTTCAGGACGACTTATACAATCAAAAGTTTTTGATAAAAACTGACGCACAATCTGTTAAATATATGTTTAATAAAGATTTTAAACATGATGCCTCAAAAATGATATTTGCAAGATGGCAAGCTCAATTAGCCCCTTTTGATTTTGAAATACAATATAAAAAGGGAATTGATAATTCTCTGCCAGATTTCTTATCTCGTGAATATTTACAGGATGGAACCCCCCTGGGGTAGGGGAAGAGGTAGAGGTTGGGGAAGATCATCCCCACAGTCTAAAGGAAGGTCATCACCTTCGGGATCATCATACGGATCCTCATCAAACTCCCCAGTTATACAAATGGGAAGAAGGAGTTTAGTCAATGAGAGGATATCTCTCAGAGAAGAATCATCGATTGGACCATCCGTCCATCTGGAAGATATTCCAGAAGATAGTCCGTTATACGCACATTTGCAGGCATATTTGACTGCTCAAAAACAGAAAGATACATCTGTTAAGCAAAGTAATACTTTTGCTTCCATTACTAAAGATGACAATGATGATATCAAGTCATACGAGAAAGTGCCAAAAAGAGAAATGATATTTCTCTTAGAAAATTCTGACATTCAGAGAAAAGAAGAACCATGGAAGATATTCCAAAGGTATTTGATAAATGGGTTATATTATCCGGGTGAGTCATACAAAACCCGTTCCTACTATGAAACGATACTGACCAGTACTGGAAGTGCAGATTTTCAGCACTTTTCTGGGTATAGCACAGACGAGAACGTTTATAACTTCTCGAAGATTATAATTAAACAGATTATATCTGTTGAAGACTGGGGTATATCCACAATGAAGGAAAGGCAGATAAACCTTAACAAAAATAAAATGAATTTTACTTATTGGGATTATATCCAAGCTTTTGATAAAGTATTATACTACAATAATGATAGACACAAACATACTTGGTTTATAAAAGTATGTGCAAAGATATTTGCAACAACTGTTCCTAATTGGTTTCTAAACTGGTGGTCATACCACGGTCCAACAATAAAGATTTTACCAGATCCATTTCTCATGTTATACAAAGAATGGATAAAAATTTTTCCTTTTATTAACGATTTATATCACGCAGATCATATCTGCTACCTAGAAAAAATTAACCAAATATATTTCTTTCTGGAATTTTCTATCCCTTGGATACACAAATGGAATCCAGAAGTCGGATTCACTGAAGAACAAGTCCCCTGCTTATATAGGACTTTTTACAACAATTTTTGGGACAAGTTAATGAAGAAGGATCCCAAAACAAAGACCTTATATGGTCAAGAGCTCTTGGATTCAATCGAGATGAAGATCCAAGAATATTCCAGTAAACCTCAGAAAGAGGTAATTGATGACAGTTCAGTGAGGCATATTGCCAGAAGGATCTCCTTTCAAGAAGGAGATATACTATATACTATATATACAACTTAAGATATATAAGCTATATTCGATATAAAACCGGACCAAACGGTCCTGGCCCGTTTAGCCGTTTGGCCCGTCTGGCCCGCGGTCCTGGGCCGGTCCCGGGCCTGGACCGGCCCACTTGCCAGGCCTATCATGTATGTATAAATCTAAGTCCTTTAATGCTTCCTAGTTACTGTTTATCTTAAGAATGCCGGATCTCATCTCATACTGTTGAACTTTTATCCATCCATTGTTAATTCACCTCAATGTTGATCTACAATTTACCACTGATAACTTGACCTTTTATGTAACACTGCCGCTAGGGCTCACGTCGCATCGAGGAACATTTGAAATGATTAGACTGATCCACCTGGGGGCGATACCATGCTTCCATAACCATATTTCATAGCATCCCAATGTGATTCACCTTACGTGGGTATTTTAATCCTGTACAATTCATGAAATCCCTTCAAATCATCACTCAATCGAAGGCCCAAATGCCATCCTTCATTTATCACAATTATACCCTCATTCTACTATCGGGGCAACATTACATATCTTTTAAATGCTATTAGTCTTAGATTCTTTTGAGTTCATTCAGGCTATACTGAGCTTTCTATAACTTAGAGAAACCATCAGCTCTCTTATTTTCATGGGCTTAATCCTAAGGACTTATCCATTCTCATCACCTTCTTACTCGCCCTTTCTTATCCTTACTCCTATCTTCCTAAAACCTTATCGCTTTACCATACATTAGCTTGTGACCTACACATATTCATTTGTACTACTCGCAACCTTCCTTCAACTTTCTTGCACCACAATTTTCCTTATGTTATTTTGGAACATCAAGCGAGACATCACATCGTCTCAACTCCTCTTTACTCTTTTAACTAGACCTCTCGATACATAGAAACCATAGGCCGGGAGGTATGACACCAATGATACCGCTATCTATCCTGGATACTGAATCCCAATGCTTCTAGTCCTCTATCTGAAGTATGGATTATTCGCAACCTTCTGCATTTGAGTATCTCGTACGTTGTTCACCTTTACCTTACTTACCTTAAAATCTTACATCATATCTTCTATCTCTTTCATGACCTCTCTTTAACACATGTATAATTCACATTCACAACTTGAAGCTCTATTATAATACTTTCACTTTTGGTGCATACACAATCCGGTGGAAAGTTCATACTGACTTCTTATGAGGCTGGTACTCTTCTAATTGGCTTTATCGTAGAGCCTTTATAGAATATGGCTGTTGTACTATCTCTCTTGTACCTCTGATATTAAGGGTGATTCTGCAATATTCTAATCATGAGGTCTATGATTTTCTGGGTCCAACAATCAGATTCTTGATTTATTTAGTTAATGTAACTCTTTAGTTTCATCTTCCCTCTGATCAACATATATGTAGGCTTAAGCTATCTTCCGATCTGCGGCTCATGGTATTAGTTATCACTTTAGCCTTTCATAAACGCTATGGAATATCCATGATACCATCATCTAACAATTCAATCCCTTTTCTATGACCTCGACTCAATTCTTTCTTTTAACTTATACTAGAGTCTTCTACAACTGTATGATTGTCAACATAAATGCTGCATGGATAATACAATCTTCGCCAACAAGTCCCAATACCTTATCCAAACTTATCCAAAGGCTCGAAATGCCACGAATAACATCAAAATCACGAATCGACGATCAAAATCCTTCTCTTAACTTTCAAACATTCAATCTTCGCCGAATGCGTCCGAATCACAGCCAAACTTCACGTACAAGTTCTAATTAATAACATGAACCTTTCCAAGGTCCCGGAGCACCGCCCAGAGCCCAATAACACTATAATCCATTCCATGTCAAACTTAGCAAATTTTAAAACCTTCAAAATACCAACTTTCGATATTAAGCGCTGAAGCGCTCCCAAACCATCTGATACTCAACCCGAACATGCGCCTAAGTACGAAATCACCTTACAAACCTATAGGAACCTTCAAATTCTGATTCTGAGGTCGTTTAGTCAATAGTCGAACCTTGGTCAACTCTTTCAACTTAAAGCTTCCTAATTGAGATATCCTTCCAAATCAACTCCGAACTTCCCAAATACAAAATCAACTACACATGTAAGTCATAATATATGAAGTGAAGCTACTCAAGATCTCGAATCGCCGAACGACATGCTAGAATTCAAAACGACCGCTCGGTTCGTTACATATTCTAAGTAATAAAATATTACTTAGAAAATATATTTTATATATTAAGTAATATATATATATATATATATATATATATATATATATATATATATATATATATATATATATATATATATAGTATATTCAGTTACTTTGGGATTTGCATTATTTTTTAATAAATTTCGCACTTTTGCTTCTTGGTTATATGATTATCTTTTATTATGGGTTATACTTGTATTTGATGGTTTACCTAGCGGGTTAGTTTATGTGTCATGAACCGGATCATAGGCCCATGACCTACTAAAATCCCGGCGCGGATGTGAAATCTGCCAGGGCCAGCTCAGTGCAGGTGCCTCACCCTGCTCCTCAATGACATGATCCCCCACTAGATCCGCTGGTGGCATGACGGGAGCAACTCTAGGACACCCTATTCCTCTAGAAGGAGTTGGAGCTCTCCTTCGGCCTCTAGCAACAGGGGGAGCAGCTCCTCCACTGCTGGGTATATCTGCCGCGCGCGTTCTCACCATATGTTAGAGAGTAAGAGAAACATACTTAGCACAACATCAACTGCACGATGGGAGATGAAGAAAGAGAAGTTTCCTAACACCCTATAGCCTCTCGAAGATAAGTACGAACGTCTCTGCACCGATCCACAAGACTCTATAAGGCTTGTTCATGGCTTGTGAGACCTATGTGAACCTAGAGCTCTGATACCAAGTTGTCACGACCCAATTCCTACTATAGGCCGTGATGGCGTCCAACATCGCCGCTAGGCAAGCCAACGATGAACTATGCATGAAAATGTTCATTTTGAATATTTTAGAGTAATTGATTTTATTTCATAAGAGAACGATTAATAGGTGATTGTAATAATATAAAGTATAAATTAACGAAAGAGTAAAGTAGTGAATTTTGACCGTCCCTTTTTAAATTAATTTATTTATACTTAATAATTTACAATAATTATTTTCAAAGTGTTTCCTAGTAACAAATATGTATTTTTTAATAATTAACCAAGTATTAGTTTTAAAATTAATCGCATAGTATTAACATTATGTAATTACAAATATATTTACAGTTTTTAAGATTATTACAATAATTTTTATATATACATTACATAGATTCTATAGTTAATTTGATAAATTACTCTTTAATTTCAAGTTAATTAGATTATTATGTGAAATTCGAAAATTAGTGTTACAATTTAGGAAAACAATGCATTTTTATAGCTAATTAATTAAAGTAATTAGTAGTATATATAATAATTATAATTTTTACCACATTTATTAAAAACTATTAAGTTTATTTAAACTAAATTAAAAAGGGGTTAAAAGACAAAAGGGCCACAATTGTAATTCCCAAATCAAAGACAAAATGGCCATTTTTAAAATTATTTTTGGCCCAATTTCTCAAGCCCAGTCCGAAATTACCCAACCCAAATACTCATCTCTTTTCATGTTGGCAATCCAAGCCATCCTATTTGCACCAACCATGGCACGCCGTGTCACCCTCCCTCACCACTCACATAAGAAGCACAAACGCATTGGGACGTTGATCCATTTAATCAACGACTCACATTTATTCTCTGCTTCCTCTTTTAATTTTAATACCCGTCCCCCAGAGACCTAATCTTAACCATACATATTCTTTTGATCTAACGGCCACTGATTTTCCCACTTGAAAACATTTCTAAAAAATCCAATCGCCAAATAATCAGAGTCGTTGATCAACAGATCCAACGGCTCCCGTTCCGTATCTCACCTTTAAGCCTAAAGACTAAACCAATCCCCCCAGAAACCCTAATCATTTCCCCCTCACTCGACCGCCCTAATTTCCCAAAATGCTCTCTACTCTCCTCATGCCCTAACCCATCAGTCTCCAAAACCTTGCACAAAATTGTGCAAGGTCATCTCAATCAAAGCCTAAAATTCCTATATGTCCCCTACTATCCGCGAATCCTGCTATTCTTTCCTATTTCGCCAAAAGAATTTAAAAACCAAATCAAACCCTAATACCCCAAATTATTGTTACTCAGCTCGTATGTTCTTTCTTCTATGTTTTCAAATCCATGGCATGCATGGTTGAATTTCTTCAGCACCATCATCATTATTCATGTCCAGAGGTTAAATGTAGTGACCTCTAGACATTAGGGTTTTGTCCGATGGATTCTCACCTTCAACGACTATTCTTCACTCAAGTAAAACTCTCGTTGATTTTCCCTTCTGTTCCGCTCTGATTTCACTTAGTTTTGCACACATCATCGACTCATCATCATCTTCCACAACTTATTTGAATTTGTGAAGTCCTAAGAGCCTTCAATGGAACTATAAATAGAAATCTTTAATGTTCTCACCAACACGACCTAACACTAAAATCATCTACACAATCACTTAAGAGCAATTTTGAGATAAAAAAAACTAGGGTTCCTTACTATTCTTTGCCTTTTCGTTTCTAAGTACTATTGCTTCTTCGACCTTGAAGTTTTTGAGGTCTTAAGCAACTAAGAGATCCTCGTTTGGTCTACTGCCCTCGAAAAGGTCAGTGTACTCCTTATTTCTCTCTTTTAATATGTTGTTGATTTTTCTGTGAACTATAGTTACTTATGATGCTTACTATTAACATGGAAATGTTTATCTTTTGTTTGTGACAATATGTTGTCTATTTATGATCATGTCCTGCATCTTGAATTTTTAATTAGTAATTAATCAAATTATTATGTGATTCCATGTGACTTTCATTTCTGAGTCTAAATAATCTGCACAACTAAAGTAGTAATGTGCCTTGAATGATTGTTCATGCTCACATAAACTTCATAGCCTTTCATTGATGATTTTGCAGTGACCTTTACCTTTATATGTTACTTCTCTATATTATGTTAGTCTTGTGGTTGAGTTTATTGTTTGATAATCATAACAGAGATGAATATGAAGGTTCCTAAGTTCATATTATCTACCATGAGCATGCAAATCTAAGTGCTTAGGTGCTTTTCTTCTCTATACTTGTGTCTGTTAACTTTGAAAGCAACTTATGGGTTGTCACTATGGTATTATCATGATCTCATCTAATTATTGGTTGAATCTATTGACCTAGTCTTGTTTGAGTTGAACTTTCTTCTTTTCAAGAATACCAATTGCTCTACTGTACACATTCTGTTAGGATTAAATTATCCTCCCTTCATAAAATAAGTCATGATCATGTTTTGTTATAGTTAACTGGTGGTTGTTTAGTTGTCTCATGATTAGTTAATGTCTTCAGATACATGTTTAATTCAAAACTTACTTGGTGTAGTACTTCCCTGTCTTTAATCTCTTTGAACTACTGCTGGTTTTGTGAAGCTTACATACATCTATCATTAAATTGTCTTCCATAAAAGTAGGACTTAGTTATTCTGTTATAATCAAGTGATAATTGTTAGAAGCTGAAGCATGACCACTTCATACTTAGATACTAAGTTAGACTTATGTTTGAGTTAAACTTGTTTTGATGAGTTACTTCCTTTATTTGTAACTCTCTCTCTTCATGACATGTTTAACTTGATCTTGTAATGTGAAAATCTCCCTTGTCTATATGAAGTTATAACCTCACTTGAAGTGTTGATGTAACTAACTGAATTCTGTATGTTCCTGTTTGATTCCCGATTTCATTCTCTAACCTGAACCACCCCAGTCTTTTCCCTATTGTATTTGAAACTAAACCTAGTCCTTAAACCTTATAAGGTCCTTTGTTGATACTGTCTGAACATGATGACTTGTGTAAGGTTAATATTGTTAGGAGTATGACTCTATTGAGTCCTTAGGAATCCCATATTTAAACCTGTGAACTTGTAGTTATGTTGAGAGTTTAATCATGTTTCTGATATCTTATGTAAGAGTAGCCAATCATAACTGTTTTGCCTGAATCTTTATTGATGAACTTTAAAGTGTTAAGTATTATTATCAACCCATGTATGTGCTAGAATCAAACCAATCAGTTCACAATTGGTTTTCCAGAGACAAGAGCAACTATCTCTTTGTGTTGTTGCATATATGAACCTTGTATAGCCGGCCTTCCCTTTGAGTGTGCTCTCCTCTAATGTTCAGACCTTTACAATATGCTTGTGATATTTCTACTCCTCTCATGTGTGCATTCGAAAGTCAGGCCTTTAAATTCACTTGACATGTATTTTTTTATTTGGTATCAAATGTAGACTGTGTGTTCTTATGTTAGGAAGGAAAGTATATTTTTGTGGTAGGTAATGCTATAGCATTTAGTTTACATTGAAAGGGCCTCATTGGCATTTAAACCTATAAGGAAAACATGTTATTAGTGTTTAAGGGTATTTCGGAGTGAAGTTTAACTCTAGGTTGGGCTGCCCTCCTCAGCACAAGCATTGCCCTAGGCCTTGAGTCCTTTGAAAACTTTGAAGTGTCGGTGGATTCAAAGGGTGCATCGACCTTGAGTAGAACTTCCTCCTTAGCCCTTAATTCATTGACACATTAAGTTCTTTAGGGGTTTAGTGTTTAATGACAACGAAAGATTTTCAGTGTAAATTATTTGCCATGTATAACTGCCACATTAGTATATTTTCCCATAGTATTTGAATATTGATAATTTCTTGTTCCAGTCATCTGTTGATATATGTTTCCTGCATGTTTGAATGTGCTAAAAATATGGAGTATACATCTAATGACTTTTCTTTATTTTTGGGCATGTACATCATTTGGGCCTGCTGAGTTCCTAAAGAACTCAGGCTCAAGCCAACCTTGTTGCATTTTTTCTGGAGGGTTCAGTCGACTGTAGCTGTATCTTTTAATGCTGGGCCTACCTTCTTGTGGTCCAACCATCAGAGTCCACTCTTCTTTCCCCCATTTCCTTTGTTATTATTTATTGCTTCCTTAATCTAGTTTACTGCTTCATTACTTTTACCTACTGCCCTTGTCGTTTTATCGTATTTTGTTATCATGTATTTAACACTCATATATTAGATCATGTACTTTACCTTCATGCTTTAATATCAAATGAAACATATGCAAGCTTTAAATAATATAGGATTTAAAGGGAATTAGTTAGTAATTAATTATTACTTCGCTAATTATAATTTATTCATATCATTACCATGATCTCGCTCGCTTGCTTTTTTCTTTAAGATTTTTGAAGCCCAGAATTTAATCGAAACAGCTCCCCCGTTTTCAGAAAGGAAGATTAGAAAAGAATCGCGGGTTTTACTAACAAGAGGTAAATCAGATTTTTATAAAAAAAAAACAGTGAATCACTATCGCCCAAAGAATGGATTTCCAAAAGACTGCCTCTTTTCAGATTTTTAAAATCAAGGTACATTTAGATTCACTTTCTTACAAATATCTATTAGAGTTATATAAACACCATATTTCCTTAAATCGACCGCTTTCATAACTTAATCTCATTTTGCAAGCCTTATAAATAAAGGACTACTTTCAAAACTCGTTTAACCTATCTCTAGACTATTTTATAATTTCACAATCCCTCTTAAGTCTTACATACCTTTATATATCCTCCCTTAGATATATATAGTAAGCCGTGTTTTTAATAGTACTTAGGCATAATATAAATAACTGATTCCTTAAAATTAGTCTAAGTCCTATGGAGCTACCTCAGGTAGATTTTAAGGGGTGCCTAACACCTTCCCCTTAGAAGAACAAGAACCCTTAACCATAATCTCACTGGTTAGCAGACCAATAAAAATATAACTTAGTAATTAAATAGGTACCGTAATATACCTCTAAATATTAGGTGGTGACTCTCTTTCATCAAACAACAGAGAAACCACAAGTTGAATCCTATCTTGACTAGTAAAAAATAGGGTGCAACAAATTTAATACTCAAAACCATATAATATCTACTAGAATATTCCCAAAACCCAGTGTCATAAGTGCATGAGCAAACTAGTAGAATATACAAACTTTTTAAGAACTACTGTCTGAAACAAAATAGACAGAAATGATAAAACATAACAAGAGAGGGCTCCGGGTGCTGCGGAACAAAGCATGGGAAAGCAACTCACCACTAAGCCTCCGGGTAATGCGTTTACGCAACCGGACGAACTCCAGATGCACCTGCCTCAGAACCTGCACAATATGTGCAGAAGTGTAGCGTGAGTAGATAAACAATATGTACCCAGTAAGTATCTAGTCTAACCTCGAAGAAGTAGTAACGAGGGGTCGATTTCGACACTTACTAGTGGACAATATACATAATGTACAAAATTATTTAATAGGCATAAAATACAACATTAATGATGGAATAAAATGCAATAATTAAATGCCATTTATCAAATAACAATCAAATGTCCCCAGATATCACATACTAATCTCAACAAGTAAAGCTCAACATGTATTTATAGATCCTCAAGTCATGAAAGACATATCAAGTGTAATCGGACTTCGGGTGACAACACGCACGAGTTATGTCGAGGTGGTACGACCCCATCCATAATAATCGTGTACATACACTATCAAGGTCGTACGGCCCTATCCATGGATGCATACCTATATATATATATATATATATATATATACCTATATATATTACTAATCTCAACAAGTAAAGCTCAACATGTATTTATAGATCCTCAAGTCATGAAAGACATATCAAGTGTAATCGGACTCCGGGTGACAACACGCACGAGTTATGCCGAGGTCGTACGACCCCATCCATAATAATCGTGTACATACACTATCGAGGTAGTACGGCCCCATCCATGGATGCATATATATATATATATTGCTGAGGCGTTCGGCTCGATCCACAGGAATAGGGATACTCTTCGGATTTCGAATTTCATATTTACAACTTCGAGGTAAGCCCATGAAAAAATATAATTTCTATCAATAATTAAACATCCCGCCAAATCTCTAGTAATGAAGCTCGATTTAACATAATCTTTAACCAAGTTTACTTATTAATACAAGCAATTAAACTAGCAAGCTGAGTCCAAATAGTGCAAGTAATAGCATAATAAAGGCCTATGTCTACCCGGACATAACATGAATTTTAGCTACGCACAGACTCTAGTCACTTGGTGCATACGTAGTACCCACAATTTATAGCAAATAACAATTTAAACACGTATGGGGTTAAATCCCTCTTACAAGGTTAGTCAAGAGACTTACCTCGTTCCAAGTCCACTTTCCGGTCCACAATCACTCTAAAAGCCTCGAGCCGGTGCCGAACAATCCAGAACTAGCTAAAGGTTGTACAAACTAATCAATAATAGCTCAAAAGTTCATAATTTAACTATTAGAGTGATTACCCACCCCAACTTGGAAGGTTCCTAAAATTCACCACATGGCCCACGTGTCCGGATTCCGGAAACTTTCGTAAATAAGTATTACCCATAACCTCACGAACACAAATATATAATATTTACCCAATTCTATAATCATTTTCATGGTCCAATCTCATTTTTATCAAAATCTAGGTTTTTCAACCAAAATCCTAATATTTTCACAATTTACATGTTAAAATCTACCAATAATTTATGTATTAAGCTCACATTATATAGAAATCACTTATCTCCAATAACTAGGTAAAAATAACTCTCTACAAAGCTCCAAAATTGGCTAACAAATGAGAGAAGTGAAGGAAATAAGCCAAGTCCCGATTTTTAAATGACACACTGCCCAAGTCTGCCTTCTTAGCTATCGCGGACAAGCCATCACGATCGCGAACCCAGAAAAAGTCCTCTTCGTGATTGCGAGAAGACACTCGCGAATGCAATGCACTGAGCCGCCCACTCACCGTAAACATGTGCCTCCACTCACGAATGCGAAAGGCAACGGAGCTGCCCAGGCCCAGGTCTTCTACGCGAACGCGAGGAGTCGACCGAGAACAGGAAGGCCACTGGTTCCAAGACTTCACGAACGTGACCATTTCTTCGCGAACGCGAGGGACCTTCTGCATTCACGAAGCACACCAGCAGTTTTGGACTTAGCTCTGGGCGGTCCGAAATGCACCCGAGCCCCCGGGACCCCGTCCAAATGCACCAAAAAGTCTATAAACATAATACAGATCTGCTCAAACCCTCGGAACACGTAAAATAACATCGAAACTAAGAATCGCACCCCAAAACCAAATTGAATCAACTTATGAACTTCAAACTTCTTAACTAGCTCCGAATGCGCTGAATCATACTTAGACTACTCGGAATGACACCAAATTTTTTGTACAAGTCAAAAATTACCATACGGACCTATTCCTAGGCTCGAAATTCCAAACGGACCTCGATTACACTAAAGTCTACTCCAAACTATATTTAAAGAACTTGCAAACTTTCAATGAACTATGTTTCAACATTAAGCGCCGAAATACTCCTGGATCACCCGAAACCCGATTTGAACACATGCCCAAGTCTAAAATTATCATACAAACCTATTGGAACCATCAAATCCTGGTTCTAAGGTCATCTACTCAAAATCTTGACTCAAGTCAAACTTGGCCATCATAGGCTACTATTAAGGAACTGTGCTTCCAAGTTGTTGATTTTCTCCATAAAAGCAGACTCACGCGCTCTCCCACCGCAGTTACGGTATCATGCAGTTCAGCCTATTTGGCCTTCGCCTCCTTAAGATCTTCATGTAATTAAGTTGTTTCTTGGCTGTGGGCCATTCTATCTTGCTCGGATTGCTCTAATCGAGCTTTAAGCTCGCTCATTTGAGCAATTTTAGCTTTCAGCACCGAGAGGCACTAAGCAAGTTGATTCCTTTCGGCCAAAAGTTGATTTCATTCTGCAGTAAGTTCCTCTTTATCCAAAATCAACTTTTGTATGCCCTCGGAAGCAATGAGGTTAAACTAAAAAGGGTTAAAGCTAAGGTTTTGAAGGCAAAGTTTAACAAATAAAAGGAAGAGAAGAATGTTAGATAGATACCTTAGTCGAACAGTGCATATTGTTGTTTAGCAGACAATCAGCAGAAAGGGAGTCCATTTTTCTCCAATCTTTTTCCGTGGCCAGCGGTTTTAGGTAGTTGACAACCTCCACCGGCTTGGAAAGTATGTGTCACTCATTTAAAATTGTGAGTATGACACTTCGTTTACCATTAAGGTTTTGAGTGGGTGCCGAGAAAGTGTTCCGTAAATTCCAATGATCAGATGACCGTGGGGAAGGAACGTCTTTTGTCTATTCGGTTGGGGCCGATGGAGAGGTAGTAGCTGGGGTAGAAGGATATGGAGTTGAAGTTGGCTTAGAAGTTGATGGAGGAGGTACCTTAGGGGTGGAATTCCTTTGAGTGAAAACGTCAACAGGATCTCGAAAGTGAGACTCGACGTTTTCAACGATTTCCATTTCCTTGAAGAGTCCTTGAACTTCTTCCGGTTGTGGTGTGTGAAGCTCTCCCGGCTGAACACACGGTTGAGCCAATGAAGATCTCTTTCTTCTTTGAAGAGGAACTAGTTCATTGTCAGTTCCTTCATCAACAAGGACCACAATGGCTGGTCTGGCTGGAGTTTCGTTTGTTGAAGGCTTCTCTCGAGTCCCAGTCGTTAAGTAAATTTCCTCTTTGGTTTGTTTTTGGGCTGGGGACTCCGAGAGGAGGCACCTTCACCGGAAGTGAGAGTGGCTTCACAAGCTCTCTTCCAGTCAAGAACATTTTGCAATACTTATTGGGCTTCCTCTGGGTCATCGAGAACCTCAATGGCGGGGCAAACGGAAGATCCTCTCGACAAACCTATTTATTGCAAAAAAGAGTGAGTAAATTGATTATAAGTCATGTTGAAAGGTTGAAAGATTGAAAGAATGAAGGAAGAACTTTTCTTACCATGGTTTTTGGCTTTCCAATTAAATCTGGGAGCCATTTCTTTTCATCTTCGAGATTCCGGTGTATAAATGTCTAAAATTTTCTGTATCCATTAGGCTAGTTTATTAGCCTATGGTGGTTCCTAATTAGTAGTTGAAATAAGGAAAATACAAAGTTAACGAAGGAGGGATGTCTTTTTTAAACACGGAAAGGAAAAGATATCCGAAGACTTACGAAAAAGGTTCCAAGATTCAGGAATAGCAGGTGCTGTTCTCGGGAGGATATCTCTGGTAGCAATGACAACGAACTGTTCCATCCATCAACGGTCGTTATCATCATCAATGCTGGTAAGGATAGCATGGTAGCCGCGTTTGCTGAGTTTTAGCACAATTCCACAGAAAATCTTTGGGGAATAGAGGTTGATCAAGTGTGCGAGAGTTAGGGTTTCCCCGATCTCGGAACACAACTTCCGAAGGCAAGCCACCATATTCTAAACTTATGGGGTCGACTCCTTGACCCAATCTCAAAGTGAAAGTGTATGTATAAACATACATAAACCCTGATTTGGAGAAGGTGATCCTTTCCACCGTATTGGGGGCGAAGATTTCAATGTTATTCCATTCGCAATATTCCTTCACGACGGGAATGCTAGAAGGACGAAGGGAAGAAGGATATCTGCGAACAGGCCAGTGTCTGTCATTTTTGGGATTAACAGGTTCTTTTTGGACTTGAAAGTCTGATTGGATATTAAGTTGAAGAGGTATGATGGAGTTAACGGTAGGAGGTTCAGATTCGACATCAACTTCCTTTTCTTTGTTCTTTTTAGGGCAACCTCCGTAGAGAAGGCCAGTGTTTTCGAGGACAACGGTGTTAGAAGACATGATAGTAAGAAATTTGAGTAGGGAGATTTTACTGAGAAAGATGAATTTTGCAATAGGGTTTGAGAAAATTGGAAGAAGAATAAGAGTTTGTAAAAGTGAAAAGCAGGGGAGAAGTTTACAAGCAACATAATTCATTGTCATGATTGCCTTGAAAATTGACGAAAACATTTGCCAAATCAAGGAGTAACACGTGTTCGGGTTATTAAATACGAAGAGACGTACGTCCTTTCAAATGTGAGAAACTATTCAGAAACATACTCGCTAAGGAAAGAAGTTTTATCTACTTCCTGAGTAACACTAAAGTATTATCACCGAAAAGTAGGGGGACTATCCGTATATGGTAAAATTGGTCAGCGATAAGTAGATGAATTACGAGGTAACATGTGTAACTGGAGACAACAAATAAATGAGTCAGCAAATAGTTGGCATCGGATACAAACATGAGCTCGGTGTTGTGTAAATTTTGAAGGCATGGGAACCGATAACAAATGTTTGAAAGGGAGATATCGGTTGAGAAAGACAACATTTAATGAGTAGTCGTTACAAAGAATATCTATATTTATAGCCAACCGTTATGCATCCATCAATGACGATTTTTTTTTCATTTAAGAAGAGCTTGATTTGAGGATCTTATCTCCCTAAATAGAGCTATAAATAGGAGAATTAGTATCCATTGTAGACACGAAAAAATCATCTGTACTCAAAGGCTATAGTTTGTTCTCCTTTGTTCTTAACATTGTTCATATTATTGCTTCCGGAGAGGCTAATCATACAATTCCTTTTATAATCTTGACTCTATTCTTACTTATTTCATATTTTTAAATCAAGTTAATTCACATGTATATAAACCACGTTACAAATTCAACTGTACCGTTTTACGGATAAACATTATTAGTTGAAAAAGACGTACGAACCATAATAGTAATGACAAAATCATCTTTTTATTTTAGAGAGCAACGATATCTTTTGGAGTTCAGTACAACACAAGAGTCAGGATTGTGCCCAAAATCTAAACAAAAAGAGTAATTTAATAAATAAATTTTCCTATAAGTTTATCATCCAATACATGTTATCCCAATTAGTTTAATCAATAAACTTCCCTATAATTTAATAAATGCTATCCATGTAATCTTAACTAAATTTTCCTGACAGTAATGACAGGTTATCTTGTAATTCTGGGTCAACAATATTTTTCGATTTTTCAAATTTAGTACACAAGAGTCAAGACTTGCGCCAAACCCTTGAACAAAAAGAATAGACTGGTTTATTATGTTCTATATTAAATTCCACATAATTAAATTAAGATGCAAATTTCCTCATAAGTTAGATGTACACTATTTGTGCAGAAACAAAAATGATAAAATGATCTTAGTTAGTTAAATACATAGAGTGATCTAGTATTATTTTTTCTTGGGTTAGAAAATCAGTCGGAGATGATTTTATGATATATTATAAATATTCTTTTAATTATATGACCATTTTAACGAGAAATCGTTAAAATAAAAGAATAATCACGTGTTACCATTTACAATATTAACAGGCGAAAATGATCTTACAAAAAGTTCCAATATTTTAATTAGTGATATTATGTGTTATCGATCCCTGCGGAGAAGACCTTATAACTGAAGGAAAATTACATTGATCTCCTGCGACAATAAAAAATTATAATGAGTCTTAAAACCGTCATTCCCAACAAATATATAAGGAGATGGGTTAATTAAATACATGAGATCTTTTATTAAACTTTGTTCTCTTGAGCCCTACTGTTAATGACGAAATAATTTTTTTAATTATAGAGCAACTTTAATAATTTTTTGTCAACTTTAATTAATTGTTTTTTTTTAAATAAAAATAAAAATTTAGAGTCAACTTAAATAAATTGATGGAGTATTCATTTATTTACTGGACAAAAGAGCAAAGACCAATGAGCCCAGCAAAAGCCAAACAAAGGAAAGTGAATCGTTAAGCAAAAGACAAATGGTTAACAGCATTTTAAGTAATAACATATTTCATGTAATCTGATAAATGTAATCTAGATGGTGGCTGATGAGGAAGAAAATGGCAGTTTCACTACTCTGCTTCATCAGCATACAGCTGGTGATACACAAGGCTCCTCTCTGGTTTGTTACACTCTTGAAAAGGTTGTAATTATTTTCTTGCCACTCTCTAAATTTGAGAAATTTAATCACAACAATCACTTGCTTAAATTTTTGTATAAATTCACCCCCTCCCTTTGGCCTTTCATTTTTCACACATTTCTCCTTTTTTGCTTTCTTGTAAGAAATGGTGAGTCTTGTTTATGGTTTTCATTGGTTCTTTGTCTTTTTTTTTTGGGGTCAGTAGAATGATCTTGTTGGTTTATCTTGATGATTGGTTAGCACCAGTTTTTTTGGTTTTCATGCATGTGTACATACCCTGCTTGTTTATGATTATTTTTTTTATAATGGTGGTGTCCGGGATAGTTTCTGCGCACCTCGATTATTCCATCGGATACCTGCTACCTCCAATCCAAAGGTATCGGGTTTGTTTATGATGAGTTTTTGTGGATTTAATTTATTTCCTGTTTCATCTCTTTTTGGAACAAGAATTGGTTTTCTGATGATGTCTCAAGTCATGAATGTTCTGTCATTCATCCCTAGATCATTTTTATACCTTGAGTTGGCAAGTTTTTGGGTGTGTGTGTGTGTGTGTGGGGGGGGGGGGGGGGGGGGGGGGGGAAGTCCAAACAACACCAGGTTTTCTCGACTCCACCTTTGCCTAAATGCTTGAGCTATGGTAGAATCTCCCTTCCAGAAAAAAGATTAAGAGTTTTCAAGTTGAATACGAATTTTTGGTTCTTTCGTGTTTTTTTGGCAACATATGTGTCGCGCAGCGTGTGTGCATCTTGACTAATCCACTGGCTTGTCAATTATCATCATGTGCCTTAAGGCTTTGATAGATGATTTGGTTTTCAAAATTCAATTCTTTGGCCACCTCGCCTTTTGAGAGAAATCATGTTTTAATCAGATGCTCTCATCGTCTGATCTCTGAAAAAGTATTCTCATAAAACATGTAACCAGATTTGGTCGTGACACTGCTCGATGTGCTCATTAAGTTGTATGAACTTGCTTGTTTGAATCTAAATTTTTAAGCCGAGACCACATGTTGGTTTTAATACCACTAGATCCATAAGTTTTAGTCTATGCTTCTAAGAGGCAAATCATGGTTGTTCCCTACACTCCTGCCCTCGAGAGGTTAAGTGTACCACTTAAATAAGCCGGAAGAGAAAAGGTCCATACATTCCTTTTAGCTGTATAAGGCTTGTGGATCATTCTTTTCTTTTCCATTTGTTATCAAAATGATATCATTCGTATCATGTGGTAATTAGTCTACTGCTTATTTTTAGTGTTACTGTTCTTCCTTTGGTCTTAATTTTTCACGTTTTAAACTTCTCAAATATGATTGTTTCTGATATTTCATGTGTGAAATTTTATGTGTTTTTTGCCTTGTTTTCTTTAATTCCTTCTCCATTTTTATTTGTTTTAGAAATGTTTTCATATCTTTGTTTTGTTCTAGCATATTGTGTGGAGACTCAATTATAAAACTTATTGAATAGAGGCTAAAGTTGCTTAATTTTTTCTTGCAGCACACCAGCCACAAAGGCAAGACCCGTTGATTCTCAGACGCTCCTGCAACAAAGGTGTTGGCTGATTTGTGGTATATCCAGTCTTAGCTTACTAAAAAATTTTAACTTCAGTTCTCTGCTTAATTCAGTGTTTTGATTTATTTGCCATGGTCAATTTTATGTGGTTTGCGGATTACTGAGAAGTTTTGTTCAATGTCTCTATATGGTGTGTTTGCTACAATCATCCTAAAATTTGTTTGCTCTTTATTTGGCAAGTGGTTTTCTTGTGAACTTTTGCATGGCATGTGTTTTACAGTTTTCGTAAATTCTTCAAGTTTAATTTGGAAATTAATATCCTAACTGATCTTTGGTCAACTTGATAATCAATAGCCTCAATGTGACACTATAGGCACACCGCTTTTACTTTTATATCTTTTCCTTTTTGGTGTGGAGTTGGGTAAGGCTGCGTACATCTGTGGGAATTCACTGGTTTTGTTGTTTTTGTTTTTGTTGTTGTTGTTTTGTGGAGTTGGAGGTGGGGGGAAGCTGACCTAGATGGTAGTAGAAATGTGAGCGTGTGTTTTGGCTTGTAACTATAAGCTCTGAAGATGTTGCGGTTAACGTTTTAATTTCCTGTAACGCAAGATTATTTATTGCTGAGTTTCCAAAACTATATCATTCTTTTGAAGTCAATGTCATGTCTCAAACAAATGGAAGGTTATATCCTGCTGACAACGTACTCGTAAGGGCATTCTGAAAATAGTTATGTTGTTCTTGTGCATAAAAAATAAGAAAACTTGAGGATGTCTAATGCTTAAGACTTGATATTTGGCAATGGTGCAGCGCGCAGCAACTCATATTGATTCTTCTTCTTAGTTCTACAAACAACTTATACCCATCTTATCCCCTCCCTCTATTGTACTACTATTAGAAATGATAATACGAGATTGTTCGTCGTTTTACTTTTGGAATTTATAAGAGCTTATGTGTGCTCTAGAATCCTTGTTAACTCAAACTTACATCGAACTTGTTCTTACATCATTGCAAATGACATACATAGAAGTGATGTACGTTTGAGTTTTACTTATAGATTTCACATATTTTAGAGCTTTTTCTATGTTTTTCCTTTTCCTTTTCGACTTTTATTTCTCTCTTTGTGCGCGTACCTTCTATATATTCTTGTTTACTATGGTATGACGAAATGTAATTAATTTCATTTTTCAAAGTCGTGTTTGAGCCAGTTTTATAGACATTTACACTGTATTTCGTGGTAAAATTTCAGGTGCGGCGAGAAATTTCAGTAAATTATCTGTGATAGAGTGGTTTAGCCCTTTTGAAGTAATCCACATAACTTCTTACGCATTCTCAGATGGGGAGATACAATTCCAATGCGGGAAATACAGCCTTTAACGGAACTCCTAATGGTAGCAATGATTTTGCTACAGCCCCGCCAGTCGCTCTTGGCGTTGGTACTGGTTTGGCTGCAAATGGGACTACATCAGTTGATTCAGAAAGCTCTTCTTCTGATTCTATCCGTATTATGATAGATCTGAATGTTCCATATGTTCCTGACAGCGGTGACTCTGAGATAGATGGGCCAGTTGGATTTGATCTAAATGAGGTGATGCATAATCAGCAGTGCATTTGCGGAAGAAAGAGAAAAGCACGTGACAGCACTTCCAGCAGCTCAAGCTCAAGCAATTGCCCAAGAAATCGTCATGTTCCTATTCAGTCAAACCAGATCGCTCCTAGGGGCACAACAGGAGGAATTTCCATGTCTGGAACTTCTCGTACTATGAGTGACTTCGCAAGAAATACCAGCCTCGGTCTTCCGGAGCGTCAGCTAAGCATAGACCTACATGGAATATCTGCTGGAAATACTCAGCGCTATTCACCAACTCCGTCGTGCAGGATGTCCTCTCTGCTAAATGCGACATCAGCTGGACTCCAGCCTTTGATTCAGACACGTAGTTCACCTGTACGCCGGATGACTAACTCAAGCTTTGCAGAGACATCTTCAGTTCCTCGTGTCCCTAGAGCAAATAATGCCGGGAGCTCTCTTCAAATGCAAGGCTTATGGCATGCTCCAACAGCTCCACCTTTTCAGAGTACACACTTTCCTGGAGCTTCAAGGATAGCTCTGGTGGAAAACACTACAGATTTGATGTTCACTGAGCAACATACAAACTTCCATAGTGATATTCCATCTGCTTCAAGATATCAATCTAATGCTGTTATTCAGCCTTCAAGTGGTGCAATGACAGATTTGACAGCAAATGGAGTGAGGACAAGAAGAATTGCTGATTTTCTGAGAAGGCGCTCAGAGTTCAATGACATTCATCCTCCACCACTTCCCCTTGTAATTGGGGAAACTGTTGCTGCTGATAACAGAGATAGGCTGGTGTCTGCGGTTAGTTCTTCAATCATAACTTAATGCTGTTCAGTTTCTTAATTTCCTGATCTTTCAATCCATTCTCTTTCCTACATGGATTTTCTCGTTTATTTAGCCATCCATCTTTTGGTGCTGAAAAGTTTTCCCTTAAAATATTCCCTCAATCCGCCCTCTCCTTCTAAGTACACACTGCATTCAATATTTCCGAGATACTTCATCTCGTTGATGTGTTTATATCTGAAGTTCTTATGCATCAAAGTATACTTCACTTTATGATTAGGTTACCTGCTTTTAGTACACGTCCTTTTTTTTTTTTTTAGAAAGATTAATTATTATGCTTTTAGTAAACTTATAGATTCTTTAAGATGTTGAATATCATGCAGTCTACAAGTTATGATTTTTTTCTCCTATTATTCCATCTGATGCTTTAGAGAGAGTATATATATACATATAGCATGAGCCCCTTTCGGTACATATTACCTTCTTATCTGGTTGAATTTTCTACAATGAATTTCCTAGATATTGTGTTGTATGTGGCTTGGTTTATGAAGTGTTTGCTTGTGCATAGGCTGTTAACATGCATTTACTGCACGTAAATAGGTTTGTGTTCATAATATCTACGCGTTGTTGACTGTTTTTGAAATATTAATTAATACTCACTTCGATTATCATTGTTCTTTTCCTTTGGCATATCTGAAGCATACTTTTTGTTTTCTTATAATTATTGGTGACTCTCACCCAATTAACTTCAACACATAGGCTGGTGCTGTGAGGGAGCCGGGGCGCAGAGATCAACCCATTGTTATCGAGGTCAGCATTCTGCATACTTTACCTAGTATGATTTTAAGGAAGGAGTGTGATCTCACTTGCCAATTCAACCTCTTTTCATTTTAGTGTTATTTGGCGAAAATAAGATTTTGTGAATTAAGACTTGGAGATATCATCTACACTTGTTGCCAGCATGATTGATGCTTGCATGAGTAACTTGTAACGGCTTAGCCTAACTATGTTAGTAATACTATTTTCATTTCCAATTGGCGATTTAAGAACATTAAAAGCTTGTGGTTCATAAAAATAGGGTTGCCAATAGTAATCTTCTCATGTTAGATATGCTCTTCTGTTACCCTATTACATTGTTGTTGCTATTGTTTGTTGCTTTATTTTCACAGTTCCTTGAGGCGAGGGTCTATCAGAAACAACCTCTCTACCTTTATAGGGTAGGGGTAAGGTCTGCGTACACACTACCCTCAGTGGCGGAGCCAGAAATTTCATTGAGTGTCAAAATATATAAAAGTAAATATACCAAAAAAATTAAGGGGAGTCAATACATAGTATATCTACATATAAAAAAAATTACCTACCTACACAGTGTATTTTTTCCCTTCTTGTAAGGTGGCTCCGCCACTGACTACCCTCCCTAGTCCCCACTTATAGGATTACATTGGGTTTGTTGTCGTAGTTGTTGCGTGTTAGATATGCTACTTCATACTTTGGTGTAAGACAAAGTGAAATGTAGAACTTCCATTCATATGTTTTCATGCAATTTTGTGTAAGACGGTATGCAAAATGAGTCATTGCTACTGAGAGCTCAAAATTACAGGAAGATGAAGAAGATGAACACGAGGCAGCTCAACAGGGTGCCATTCATGTTAATACTGAGAATCTATCTTATGAGGTAATGATTCGCAATACATGAATGTGTGATATGGTTTAAAGTAGTCAATCAAATAACGGGTGGTTTGTATTTTAGGAATTGCTGGCACTTGAAGAGCATATGGGAGATGCAAGCACCGGATTGAAGAAGAAAGTTATTTCTACACTTCTGAAGCAGCACAAGTATCAATCGACCAACATGAACGATAGCAATGACTCCTGCTGTGTATGCTTGGTAAGGAGCACCAGACTTTTTCAGCTGTCCTCCTCAGTTTTAAGCTTGCTTGCAACCTGATTCTTTCCTCTTTGGATGTGTATAGGATACTTTTGGCGACGGGGACAATGTTGGACAACTTGATTGTGGCCATGAATTCCATTATGATTGCATCAGAAAGTGGCTGAGGGGCAAGAATTGTTGTCCTATTTGCAAAAGGACTGCTTTGACACCATGAGATAGTATTTCATGGTTCTTGTTTTGACCAACCGTTTCTAGTATGCTCAAGAACAATTTTCTTTAAGTCCTGTTTTCAGTTGATTGGCTTGGCGGACAAGACGGGGGAGTAAAATTATCCAATTTTTATTCAGTTTGGTGTCTTTTGTTGTTTTTCAGTATTAATCAGATTGTAACTGGGGATATCTCAGTTCTAGCTTGAACAATGGTGTTTTGGGCTTTTCCAGTTTGCTGTTTTTGTGGATTTTCAGTATTAAGTTGGTGCTAGCTGGGACCTTTGAGATGCCAGTTTTTGCTTAAGTATTAATATTAAATACTTATGGGGATTTCAGTTGCTTTAATTTACTTGCCAATCTTTTTGCATTAAAGAATGTGTGCTTGAATTGAATGAATATGTGAATATGGATATTTGAATTTCTACCTATATATGTCTTTATAAGTATATACATGCATGCAAAAGAAACTAATAAAAATGTATATATACATACAAGTAAACCACATAGATTTTCTTGTTTTGTCCCTAAAACCTATTTGACCATTTTTCACTCTATCTTGCTCTCCTCCCTCCCTTCCTGCAAATCTTTTGCAAATAACCATGCATGTAAATTAAACTAAAAGAATAGATTGTGCCAGTAAGGAATCAAGTTATATACACTACTACCAGTATAAAGGTGTTTTTTACATTACCAGTATATTTTGTAGTTTAATCAAACTATAACAGGTTTTTATTCTATCTTCCAGACTAGCATATGTATCAGACTTGTGAGTTTTTTCTCAAATCTGATCACTGAGTCCTACGGAATATAGAAAGTATTTTCTTTTTCAGGGTTGAAAAGAACTTTATTTCACAAGCATTTGAAGAAATAGTCATTTTGGTAGATGCATTGATGAACTCTATTAACTTAAGTGAATTGGGCAGATCTATGTTGTACTATGAGACTAGTGGTACTAGATATTCAATTTAGAGTAGTTTATTTTCCCCCTTAAAAAGCAACAAAAGTCTCCTTCCTTTATATAGAGAAGAGTAAACGTCTAGTATTAACTCTTCATTTAATAGCTTGTTTGGCCTAAGTTATAAAAATCAGCTGAGAAGTATTTTTTCTCAAAAGTGTTATTTTCAAAAGTATTTTTGGTGAGAATCAGTTTGTGTTTGGCTAATTAATTTGAAAAGCACTTCTGAGCAGCAATTAGTATTTGACCAATCTTTTTAAAACCGCTTCTAAGTGTATTTTTCTCAAAAGTGTTTTTGGAAAGAAATTACTTTTTGATGCTTCTCCAAAACTGCTTCTGATTCTGCTCAAAAATATATATTTTTTCAAAAAGTTTGGCCAAATACTTCAACTTTGAAAAAAGTACTTTTTTTTATTTAAAAAAAGGTGCTTTTGGATTTGGATAAGTTAATTGTTATTCGTTGATTACACAATGTCATTTGTACGGTTCTTCTTCCGGTACTAGTACGATAAATAGGATAAATTTACTATCAACTAAAAATATCCATTCTATTTATGCGATAACTCACACATAATGTAGTGCATCTCATATAAAATTTATTTTAAAATGGAGTTTAAGTTATACACACTTATCTATACTATATTAAAAGCACGAAGGCTCTATCGAACTGTTGTTCGACTTTTATACCCTTCAAAACTTGATTTCACAAATAGTAATTTAATTATTTCTTTAATATTTAGAAATAAATATTTAATAAATCCTAATATTTAGTACTTCTTTCTATTCTTCTAGGTTTAGGAGACCTTTTTTTTCATAATTTGAAACCTACTAAACTTTAAATTCACATGGAGACTTCTCTTTGTTCCTTTTCGATTTAGAAGTCGTTTTTCTCTCTCTCATAATTTGGAACCTATTAAACTCTAGTTTGAAAACTGCAAGACATATATGTAAGTAATGAATTATTGCTGCAAATGTGCATAAGTTGCAGATTAACAGCTTGACGCAACAGGTTAGTAATATTTCATAAAAATAATAATTCCATAATTTATTTTTGAGGTTGATTTATTTAGATAGCAGTTCTTCTTTAATTGCGGTTCGTAGTTTTCTAACACTATTTTCTTCTTTATGTTGGTGTTTAATCCTATCTATCAATAGGGTTTTGGAGAATTTTGTTGCATTGACGGGAGCTGGAACACTGACTCGCTTATACTTTAAGATACAGATGTTGAAAAGCAAATAAGGGTAGGAAGAAGCAAGCAGTGTCCTTATGAAAAATAACTTGAAGGATTTTAAACTTTTGATACGATTCTGAACTACATTTTTCTAACTTTTGATAGGGTTTAGAACTACATTAATTCGTTGGTGGCCTTTTAGATTAGATTTCAATTACCACCCTTGATAGCTGGTCGATTGATATAATTTTTACTAAGAAGAAGAGACAAAAAAAAATGATAAGAGACTAGAAATGAAAAGAAAATTGAAAATCTTGAGATCGGGGACATAACCATTAAACTATAATTTCTATAAATTTATCATATAGTTTTA
Source organism: Nicotiana tabacum (assembly GCF_000715075.1). NCBI lineage: Eukaryota > Viridiplantae > Streptophyta > Magnoliopsida > Solanales > Solanaceae > Nicotiana > Nicotiana tabacum. Next base: position 88,989,587 of record NC_134093.1, on the reverse strand, counting down.
GTTATCTTCGGTGATTTTTCAAGGAGTAGTTATTGGCAAAATTCAGTGATGAAAATTTAGTTTTTAGACAATACTATTGCAAGTTAATAGAAGTTTATTGTAAATACACCTTTTGAGTAAAAAATGCTAATATGATTTCACTCATTATCCTCGTAGCACCATAGCAACGTATTCAATATGTGATTCTCTTTTGCTTTTGCTTTATTCTTATTTTTTTTGTTACTAGAATTTTGATATCCCAAATCATCTAAGAGATTGCCTAGCAAAGATTACCGAGAAAAAAAATTGTTAAGATCTCTTATCTATGGACACGAGGATCTAAGTAGAATTGATGCTTATGTAAAGACTATGTTGTGCGATGATGGGTTTAGGACTTTCAGTAATGGAGATATTTTCTTCAAGTACTATGATTATTAAGATAGTAAAAAGAGGAAAATACTTAGGTAGGGCTTAAAACAATAGCCAGTAAAGAGGAAAAAACTAACTGCATATGCAAACTAATGGGGCCTGAAAAACTATAACCAAAATAAAGCCAAGAAGCTTGGAGAAAAAGAAGATACTACATTAAAGAATAATAACCGCAATTTGAATTAATTTAATATAGCTCATGATTATTTTTGCGTTGATAGCTCATTGTTTCTTTCATAACTTTCCGTATTCTTGTGTATGATGTGGAGAAAGTAGGTATATATATATATATATATTACTATTTTAATGCATACAAGTGTTATATCACTACCTTAATTAATCGAAGTATTGACGTTTGCATATTTAGAAGATATTTAACATATTTGGATTTACTTATTACATCAATGTTTTACACTTATTTTTTCATTGCAATTGTGTGTTGAATCTATTTGAACATTAATTGCTATTAGACATAGTTTATTCTCATCGTATATCATTTTCTCGCTAACAGACGCTATTTACACGTGTAAAGCCCGTTCTCTAAAACTAGTAGTATAAAAAAGTTCTTTGTTATCAAGTGATCTTAAAGATATTAATATTTAAAAAGGTTACTTGCTGAGTATACTACTTAAACTTTTTAAAAAATTTCATTGTGTGAATATTGTTTTGACTGTTATTCCAAAACATATAGTAGTACATGTAATCTTTAACAGTAGCCCCACAAAAGGAGATAAGAAGAGACTTTTTCACAGCCAAAAAGGAAAACCAAATTTTATTGTACTTTGTTTAGTCATAGTTATCAACTAAACCTTGTGCATGTTGTTGGCTACTAGCGTACTGGAAGGGCAACCGTCCATTTCTCCTTGGCCTCTTATTGCACATTACAGACGCAAAACACACACACACACAAAAGAAAAAAGGAAAAAAAGAAGAAAGAATAACTGGTGTTAGTTGAATTAAGAAATGTCCAGTGGCAATTGGAAGAAGTAGATCCACGAGTCTCGATCGGTCATTAGTGAAAGGGACAGGCTTTGGTCTTTCTTTATTCTCCAAACAAATAACAATATCCACTAATCCCTCGGACCCCGAGATTAACATTGGACTGAATCACTGAATCCATGACCATCTCCTATTTAAAATTCAATTAATCTAGATTTTTGTGGAATAAATTTCATTGGTATGGGATACCTATAATATAGGTCCATGGAATGTTTTCCATCCATTTTATCTCTAATTAAAGGCGGAGCGATTTAATTATTTTACTATTCTATATAATATTTTTTATTTATATTCAATTTTGGTTGGTGATTAGGCAGGACATGACGCTACTTCAGCTTACTGAGGACATGACCCAGGATAGAAGGGTGTGGAGGTCGAGGATTAGAGTAAAATGCTAGTAGGTAATCGAGAGTTCCCCATTCTTTTTTAGTAGTATTATTATTTTTTTTTCGTATTCTTTGACCCGTAGTATTTGCTTATTGTTTTGTTTGCTCAGTGTATCGTATTTTCCAGTTTGTTACTATTTGATGATACTTTTTCTTTTACTTGTTATTTTTTTTGTTGTTGTTGTCGTTGTTGTCCTTTTCTCCTTTTCCTTATCGTTCTTTGTCCCCCTATTCTTTCTTTCTTCTTCCTCTTTCCTCTCGTCTTCCCTTCTCTCTCTTTTCACCTTATATTGAGCCGAGGGTCTATCGGAAATAGCCTCTCTATCTCGCCAGGTAGGAGTAAGGTCTGTGCATATACTATCCTTCCCAAACCCCACTTATGAAATTATACTGGTATGTTATTATTAATCTTGGTAAGCTTTCATCCCTAGCCACAAGTTATACCCATATTTTATCACATAAAGTGTTTAATCCTCCGAGACTAGTTAGAGCTCAACTGATACATTATTTCCATTTGAACTATGTCTATAGTTGAAAATTATCACTCCATCTGTCTCGATGTGATCCAATTTGGCTAGCATAAAGTTCAAAAAAATAAAGAAAGAGTTTTAAAACTTGTAATATAAAACAAGTCATAAATTTTTGTGTAATTATAAATTATTTCATTAAGAGTAAAATAAAAAATTTTAAATAAAATTATTTCGAAATATAAAAAAAATACAACAATAACAAAACTATTGTATCCCACAAATAGGGGGTCTGAGGAGGGTAATACGCATTCTTATCCCTACCTTATGTAGGTAGAGAGATTGTTTTGATACACTCTCGTCTCCAAGTAATGCAAATAACAACAATATAGAAAAAAATACAGTAAGAGATATTAAAAAAAAAAAAATACTAGCACACAAATTAAGACTATCGTGTCTAGTTGTCTATTGTTACCCAAAAAGAAAAAGAAAAATCTTACGTTCACTTGTTTAAAATTGTAGATCCGTCACTTACGTGAAAATAACCCAAACAGTTAGATAGGAGCCAGAAGCGAGAAGTGTAGCATTTGGTGACATCAAAGGCCGAAAACTGAAACTTATATCAAACAGCTGGGCCTCCATCTTCCTCTCTTCCTCTGTTTCTTGCAGCAGGGAAGAAGCGGCAGGCACCGGCACCGGCACCTGCACCTGCACGGAATTGTTTGGTGACATTTAAAGGCCAAAAGATTAACTCTCATCGATCGTAAGTTTACAAAATAATCTCCACTTAGTTGTTAACGTTGTACCAGAGAACAATTTTGTTTTTATTCCATCGAAACCGTGTTCTACAAGGTTGTCCCTTTTCGCTTCCTTCGTCTATAAATTACTAATCGTAGGACTCCGTAGAGGAGATTCAATCATGGCGGCTGCAGTAGCTAATGGGTTGAAGAAAGAACAAACACAGCCTAATAAGTGTGCGGTTATTAGTGGGCCGACCAATCCAATGGTGACACCTCTTTTAACAGATCTTTATCAGTTTACTATGGCCTATTCTTATTGGAAAGCTGGAAAACACGATGAACGAGCCGTGTGAGTGCCTGCATTTCCCATTTTCACATAAATGCCTCTTAATTTTATGTTGCATTTCTTTATTTACCATGCATTTGATGTGTTTGATATAATGAATTAATGACAATTATCCACGAGGTTCGAACCATGCGCCACTGGCGCAGTGGCGGAACCACATGCATGGAAGGGGTTCGGTTGAATCCCCTTAATCAGAAAGTTATACAGAGCAATATGGTGAAAATTATTCTTTTTATGTGTATATAAAATTTTTAATCCCTGAAGATAAGAGAAATGCAGGTTCAGATCCTAGGTGTGGTATATCTGGATTTTTCTGAATCCCCTTGTCAGAGTTTTTGGCTCTGCCTCAGCGCAATTGGCCCTCAAGAATTTCTTGGTGTTCAAAAAAAAAAATGAATTAATGACAATTATTGAGTTTCAATTCTGGCATTAAATTATTGATTTGGATTGTTGATCAAACTGTAAAATTGTTATTGATCATTGTCTCGATTGAAGATGACACCTCATAAATGTTTCTATGAGTTCTTTTTTTCAGTTAGATGACACCTCTAACTGTTTATTTATCTCAATGCCTTATTGAAAAGAAAAAAACAGGAAACATTTATTTATTAATTTTATGTGGGCAACATGCCTTCTTACGTATGGTCTAATTCTTGCTTCTCCCTAACATGTGAAAGCGTTTGGAGTAATGGATGATATTCAGATTCGAACTCAGGATCTCTGCTTGCTCCACCATATTTATATGAGTGAAGTCGTGAACAACACTGTTAGAAGAGGGACACCATTATTTGCTTATTTTTAATTTCTACCAGTGTTGTCAAAGGCGCGCTTAAGCCCTGAAGCAAGGCTCAAAACACGTTTAGCGCTTCGCCTCGCTTTGTGGGCGCTTTAGTGTCGCATCAAGGCTCTAAGGCATACTTGTCTTTGCCAATGAATATAATCCTGAAAAGGCGACATTAAACAACTGATATTTTGCTTTATCGTAATTGTTTTTCAATTTCTTTGTCCATATATTTGTTATTCATACTTATAATTATTAGTCTTGGACTACATATACATATTTTTACATTTTCTTCGGTTGTGCCTTTTTCCATTAAAGCTCACGCTTTAGTTGCGCTTTGCGCTTAAAGCCCCAACGGACCTTAGAGCTTTTTTGCACTTTTCGCCTTTGATAACACTGATTTCTACAACACTAACATTCTTATTTTTTTTGTCTAGCAAATGTCTTTTCATCTAAGAACAACTGAGCTACAAAATGACTTATTCCCATCTGATTGAATATTTCAGGTTTGACTTGTATTTTCGGAAGAATCCGTTTGGTGGTGAATACACAATTTTCGCTGGGTTAGAAGAATGCATAAAGTTTATTGCTCATTTCAAATTAGCTGAGGACGAGATAACTTTTATCAGGTCATCATTGCCCCCAACGTGTGAGGTAGGTTCATTATTGACAAAGTAAATAAGCAGCTTTAATGTGTGTAAAAGTTATTTTTGACTAGTGACATAAATATGCCTGTATCCTTTTTTCCTTTTAGGGTTAATAGTTGTTTTTATTTTTTTTATATGTCATTATTGGAAACTTGTGCATGAATTCCGGAGGATTAATGATTTTCCTGCTTCATGATACCTTAGTGAAATATGTTTATCTCCATTCGTGTAAAACCCGGGTGATTAATGAGATTACTATAAGCATGAATGGCTATGAGTGAACTGGTGGCCCATTCGAATTGTTACTTCTATTCCAGATGTTGTTTTGGAAACATATCGAAGTGTATCTCGATAGTTTTGGCAAAAACAGTCTTACTTATAATCTTGCATTTGCTCTTTTGATGTTGTTTAATCTGTGCATTACAATCACTGTATTACTAATCCCTGCATTATTAATGCCCTGTATTACAATCCACACATAACTTATTTCTAAACCAAAAGACCTCTTAAAGAATAATTTGACATACCTATAGTTTTAAGTGCATGAGTAATAAGCATCTGTGATTGGCTTTTGTAGGATGCCTTCTATGACTACCTTCGAGGAATTAACTGTTCAGATGTTGAGATATATTCTATACCTGAAGGATCAGTTGTCTTTCCCAAGGTACCGCTGATGAGGATTGAAGGGCCAATTGCTGTGAGTATTGATTAAATTATCCTTTTATTCATGCTTGAATGTGAAGGATGCATTGTTCTCAGTAATTATGTTCCATACATTTTCTCAAATTTATGTCCAATTTTAATGTGCCTGGTGATTGCTTTTGAATCTCAAAAGGTGGTTCAACTACTGGAAACTGCTTTTGTCAACCTCATAAACTATGCATCGCTAGTCACTACTAATGCTGCAAGACATCGTTTTGTTGCTGGAAAGTCCAAGCTGCTGCTGGAATTTGGGCTTCGAAGAGCACAGGTCTTTTTATTTTTGATATTTCTTTCTGATAACTTGAAATTGGAAGGTCTCTCTTACAAATTTTGCTGTGATCTTTGCTTCTTCATAAGTAGGGTCCTGATGGTGGTATATCAGCTTCGAAATATTGCTACATGGGAGGATTTGATGCAACAAGGTGATTCCGTACACAAGTCTCCTGTTGTAATCTGCTTTCATGAAATAGTGCCACTATCTATTCTTCTTTCTAAGTGAGATGCAGTTTTTGAATTCATTCTGGACATCCTTTTTTTTTTTTTTAAATTTTAATTTTGAATAAAAAATTTAAGAATCTTACAACCAGTCATAACATTGCAAATGTGCCACTGTAACTGGTATAATTGAGAACGCTCTCGACTGCCAGATTTCTGAAAAAGCAGTTCATAGGAAGTCACCATCAGCAACAACAACAGCAACAACTAGGTCTCAACCCCAAGCAAGTTGGGCTCGGCTATATGAATCCTCATTGTCTTTGTCGCTCATTTAAGCTCATATGTATAGTGAGGATCCATCATAAATTGACTTGTTATAAGGTGACTGCTAGCCTACTGTAACCCTCCTTTTTTATTGGGGTAATGAACCAGCAAGAGAGCAAGCTCACACAATATATAAGAAGTCAGCATCCTCGTTAATTTTTTTTATTAGAAAAAAATCGAAAGCTATTAAGTTCCAAAATTTATTTTAATAGGTAAAGGAATTGTGTTAGCTCTTCCAGAAATAAAATTGAACATTTTCTAAAAAAGGATGACAAGAGTGGGTTGCTCTAGTGGTGAGCACCCTCCACTTCCAACCAAGATGTTGTGAGTTCGAGTCACCCCAAGAGCAAGGTTGGGAGTTCTTGGAGGGAGGGAGCCGAGGGTCTATCGGAAATAACCTCTCTATCCTAGGGTAGGGGTAAGGTCTGCGTACACACTACCCTCCCCAGACCCCACTAGTGGGATTATACTGGGTTGTTGTTGTTGTTGTACATCGGAGAGTCAAGTGCAAAAGGAACATCATGTTAGCTCTTGTTATGGGTGGATGACATTAGTTGAGATCATTCTAACATAAGTTTTCATTTACCTTTTGCTTTCACGATGTGCTTTGATTAATAAGATGAATAAATTCTCTTGATAAGCACTCTAACTGCTGAGATTATCTTCAACTGTTGTATTTGCTGCAATTTAATGTTCTTTTTTTTAGCTTTTTAAAAAAAAATGTTTTAATAGGAAGAATGTGAAACCCAGAACATTGTGATACTTGTTTCCTTTTTTTTTGAGATTTAAATTTTTTATCATATAAATTTAGCCATGAAGATCATATCTCCCTTGGAAACTTTGTTTGACAGCAATGTGGCAGCTGGGAAGTTATTTGGAATCCCACTGCGTGGAACACATTCCCATGCCTTCGTTAGCTCATTTCTGGTAGGTGGAACCTTTGCGACAACTTTGCCTTCTGTGTAATATAAATGGTATGTTTAGTGTGTAAGTGTTTCGTAAGTTTGTTTGTCACACACAACTCACAATGATATTTGCTTAGAGACTTGGCCTTTTATAAGGAGCATAACTGAAAGGTGTTTTAGAACATTAAATCTTTTACTTTCATCTTTGTCCTTTTCCATGAATGCTAGTTTGCCTTCATTCCACATCTTAAATTATTATTATCATCACCGTTACTGTTATTTCCGTAGATGCAGGTCATCATCTAGATTCTTCCTAGTTAATTTAGATGCACACAAAACCATTTATTCTGTAACACTTCTGGGATAGTCATAGGAGAAGTCTGATTTGGATATTGGGAAATAATTGATTTTGGTTGCTAAAATTTCTTTTTCTTGAAAACTGTAATAGAGGCTTGGGATTGACGTATAATTGATTTTGATGTGAACTCTGTAATAGTGCCCTTGATTGTTGGAAGGGGCTGCCAGACAAAGATTTCTCGGGGAACAAGTATACTTACAGTGACATATACTTGCATCACTTGATAATCTTAGTCATGGATTGTTGCTTGACAATGAGATATTCGAGCATCTTTACATTAAGTTGAAGTGAAATCTGTTTTATGTGAATTAGAATTCCCACGTATGTGCTTCTTGTTTTCCATATGGTAAAGCAATCTTCATTTCTGGCTTTAGCACTTCTTGGCAAGTGAGTTGTTAGCTGTCGACTAGTGAGGCCAGGTTTTCGACATACGTGGTTTCTAATTTCAAGGTTTGGTTCTTTCAATTGATTGGTTATGTCTGGTTCGTCTTGTTCATAATGAAGATAAACACAACTAAAATACAGACTATATGGATTATAATGGTCTCTAGATGCTCAATACTTATAATATTTTGCTCTATATCTCACCCTGGCTAGAAGTTATCTGTTATCTAATTTAATCTGATATTATGCAGAGCCCAGACGAGATCACAGATAAATCACTTAAACATCATGTTGGCTCTAGTGTTTGTAAGGATTTTGTTAGTCTGGTAAAGACGTGGCTAAATAAATTAAAGGTATTATTTCACCCACTTAATTTAACTGCTATGTCCCTGTTGGCTTATTGTTATCTTCCATCTTCAGTCATCAGATTTTGTTCTAAATTTTCCATTTCATTCTGCTTTTGCGTTTTGACATGTGTCCCTTACTATCAAGTATCCTTTATTTGGGCTTCACCTTTTTACTTTGCATTTTAATCTACTCTGGGGCTTCTATCTTCTATGATCACTCAAAATTTGATTAATATAAGAAGTGTCGGGGGTTTATCCAATTCAGATGGTTGTTTGGCTGTAAATGCTTTTCACTCATTATCGGTGTAGGCCCGCCGCGCAAGGGTAATAAGTTGTCTTTTCTGATCTTGTGAAGTGAATGCACCTTAACCTAAGTGGTAGCTTGAAGTGGGGAGCAGTTGATTAAATAAGTGGCTAATTGCTAACTTGTGATCCCCAATGTGTGATTCCCATTTGAAAGAAACTTTTTGGAGAAATTACTGTTGAACTTGAGTGAGTTTAGTCCACATGCCATTTCAAGTGTCTGTACAATAAGTGGTAGCACATCGTTCTAGGTCGTGCCCCTTCATCCCTCCCATTCTCATTCGAATTATCTACTTTCAAAACAAGTTAGGTATCAGAATTAATAACAAAACTCAATAAATATTATTATAATATGAGTGATTACATGGAGACAATTTCATCCATTGCAGATTTCTCTTGTCACTCCCATAATGAAGCTGAAAAACAAAACAAAACAAAACAAAATCTTCTGAGTATTAAGTTAGGTATCAGAATTAATAACAAAACTCAATAAATATTATTATAATATGAGTGATTACATGGAGACAATTTCATCCATTGCAGATTTCTCTTGTCGCTCCCATAATGAAGCTGAAAAACAAAACAAAACAAAACAAAATCTTCTGAGTATTATCTGGGCATTTTCGTGGTTCCTGAACAGATCTTTATTTAAATCCTTCTAATATAGTTGAACGTACTCCCTTATTTTCCTGTTCCCTTCCTCTATCAGAGGTTGCAAGCGATTGATACTCTATCAAAATTGAGCAACTCTCAAATCTTGATAATCATCAAAATTTAAGTTGATGAAGGTGGTTGATGCTTCTTCTCTTCCTCTTGAGCTTGGATGTGATTGTTATGATGACTGTGTTATCTTCAGGGGTCACGCTTATTAGGTGGAATTTTCAGTGAGACAAACCAAAGTGAATTAGCAGCTTTCACCTCATATGGGCTTGCCTTTCCTGGAAGTTTTTTGGCCCTTGTAGACACTTATGATGTAAGTGCACCTTTAAATTTCTTATGTCACTGCTTTACTTTGTTTTTTGTTTAGGATTTGGCCTTCTTATCTATAAACTAAGGATGTGTATCTATAAACTAAGGATGTGTAGTTGAAAGAGCACAAATTTAAGTTGCGTCAGTATCTTAAACTAAGGAAATCTACTTGGAAGAGAACAGTATATTCATGGTATCCAGTTATCAGCTGAGGCCTAAACTTCAGCTTATAGGATTATTTTGAATTAATTTTATAATTTGTATTATGGTGCATTTCCACTCTCTTCTTGGATTACATTCTGCTTTGGCATCCTATCAACTTTCTTGTTGATGTTGACCTTCTATAACATGTACTTTAACAGGTCATGAGAAGTGGTGTTCCAAATTTTTGTGCAGTTGCGCTTGCACTAAATGATTTGGGGTAAGTGCTTCACTTGATAAGTTCTATTTAATTTACACATTTGGCCTTTCATGCATGTCCGCTGCTTCATATGATGCTTAATATATTGAAAGGTGTGCTATTGAAAGTTTTGTAATATTGTACCTATGGAAGAGGAAATGGCAGCTAGAACTCCTAGTGCTATTTTTAATCTGATTTCCTCATGCTTTGTATTGTTTATCTTTGCAGTTAATGATTTAGCTACAATATAAAGAACAGTTTTTCTAGAAATAGATAGATCTCACATATTTCTGAAGATGTAGATTCCTCCCCCCCCCCCAAAACAACAACAACAAAAAACCTAGTTTGATCCCATAAATGGGGTCTGGGGAGGGTAGTGTGTACGTAGACCTTATCCCTCCCTCCCCCTCCCCCCCCAAAAAAAAGGGAAAAAGAGAGAGAGAAAGAGCTGAAAAACAGAAAGGAGTTGCGAATCTCCTTAGAGATCCAAGGTCATTCTTTCCCTTTAGCACATTGTTTTTAGGTTATGGAAAATTCTTTCCCTTTAGCACATTGTGTTTAGGAAAATTGTCCACTTTGCTTGGTCGACAAAGCACACAGTTTTCTTTCTTAATTATAAGGGCTATGCCAATTATAAGAACTCAGCATGATTACCTCCTTTTGCTGTCCTAATCAATTGTTCTCTCCTCTGAGGATTTATTGTTTTAGTTGAAACCATAGTTTGTTTGACCAAGTCTTTCTTATTGTTGCATTTGTATTTCTACTGTGGTCATTGGAACACGGCCATGCCTTATATATATATTCTTTTTATGTTGTTTTTACGTTATATTTGCAGGTATAGAGCAGTTGGCATTAGATTAGACTCTGGTGATCTTGCTTATCAGTCATGTGAAGCCAGGAAATTCTTTCAAACTATTGAAAAGGTGTTTGGAGTGTCTGGTTTTGGAAAGATGAGCATCACGGCTAGCAATGACCTTAATGAGGAAACACTGGATGCGCTAAATAAACAGGTTAGAGCATCAGGAATATAATACAGGCATAATAACAGAATCTTGTCCTATGTTATTCGATCTTTATCATGTCTCCTGTTCCCGTAAAGGCCAATGCGTGAAGGGCAGCAAGCGGCATCTTTCTTGATTTTGGGTTTTTGGGGGGGGGGGTGGGGGGAGCGTTTTGGATGGTAAACATTGCAACTAGAGCAGTGAGGGGTGAGCTAGGTATTAAGTAGGAATGGCAGGCGGTGCGGGTTCTGTCTGAACCCGCGCAATTTAAACCCGCCCCGCAAATTTGTTTTTATAAAAATTCTTTCTTTTTTATAAAGCTAGACTTAAATCTGATTTTTTTAACAAAACAATTAATTATATCCAAATTGTTCTTAAATTCCCATCTTTTGCCTCTAAATCCAGTGGTTTTCCCTATAGAACAATTTGCATTACAAAAGGGGTTTTATTGAGTCCCACAATTTTTATATTCAAAACCCCTTTCTTTCCTTACTTCCACTAGAAGGAAAATGCACATGCTCTTATTTTACTTTGTACATATCCTAGAAAATGACTCATCATTGATTTTACTTTTCCAAATAAGGCCAAAGGATCCTAACATTAAAAGATTAACAGTAGAAACAAACTGATTCACTTGGATTCTGTAGCATTCATCGTGATTAAGCTGAAAAGAAGGAAAAAAGGCAATAGTACCATTTGTTTTTGAACTAAAGAGAATAGGCCAATCACAACATTATATTTTTGAAACAAGCTGAGTAGTAATAAAGACACCTCAGTTAGTTAACTACTGGAGTAGGAATCCTATATACAAACATATTATTGATTAATATTGTGTCAATTAAGCTACAAAGGAAATATAGCAAATGCGTTGGAACACTAGAGGTTGAACTTGAAAACTTAATATTGCCAGAACCAACAAGGCTGATCCTCAATTTTGAATCCAGTGTTGAAGCAAAAACACATCTCAAAAGGCATAGGAGCAGTAGCTTTATTGAGTTCAACTGATTCAGATATTTCAGATCATCCATTGCCCCTTTCCATTGCAATGATCATAAACCATTGCATCAACAAACTACAGTAAGCCACAAAATCTGAACTGCTCAGCAAGACAGCAAGGTCTATACTCAACAAAATCTATCAAATTCAAATTACAAAACCACAAGAAATTGTATCAACAAACTACAGTAAGCCAACTTGAATCAAAAAGAAATTGTATCAACAAATGACATTCTCTTCCTCTTCTATCGACCAGTAAGCCAACTTGAATCCGGCTCTTCCTCTTCGTCAAGTAATGTTGGACATGAAACTTTGTCGACCGTTGAAGCCAAACTTAAAAAGAAACATATATAGAATTAAAAATTGAAAATCACTATTAATATTACAAGTCATTGAAAAAATCACTTACCATTTATTTCGTTCCATAACCAAGTGCGAGCACACATTAAAGCCTCCAAAGTAGTAGGATGAAGTCTACTACGATGCGGACTAGGAGAAATTCAGTGGGGGCGTCGAATTGGGTCTAGAAATTCGGTGTGGACGAGGGACGAGTACCTATTCACTAAGAAGCTGCTCCATATAGACTGCGAGAGGACTAAGGAGCGTCTCTGCGTCTGAGAGAGATGACCCGTTTTAAGTCTGAGTGAAATTGGGACTAGTGTTTTAATATTTAGCCTTTTATTTTTGTTAGTTCAAAAAATTAAATCCCCATCCGCGCCCCGCCCCGCTCCGCGTTATTTCTTTATTTAAAAATTGAACCCGCCCCGCAACCGCAAACTCTCAAACCCGCCCCGCCCCGCTAACGTTCAAACTCGCCCCGCCCCGCACCCGCACCTCCTCATTGCCATCCCTAGTATTAAGTAACATACACACTGTTAAGTAATTAAAGATATGGCGGTTCACGTCCATTTTAGTTTCGCTTACATGATTAGCACTTAAGAGTCGACCGGGGAAAAATGATGCAAGAATATATCGGTAAAATATGCTAATAAAATCTTCTATTTCTTTTTGCATTACCTCCTAGTGTATGTTCATTGTTTTAAAAATTCTGAGGCACGAGTACAAACTCCCAACTGGACACCTTTTCATTTTTATAACCTTTAATTCTTGAGCTATAGCTTGAATTCATGCATTTATATGCACTGCCTTCCGATTTTGCCTTGATTAAAGGAAGATAATTTGACTTACTTCCTAAACAGGGGCACGAGGTTGATTCTTTTGGTATTGGAACACATTTGGTTACCTGTTACGCACAGCCCGCTCTAGGTGTTGTTTTCAAGTTGGTTGAGATAAATAATCAACCAAGGATCAAACTTTCTGAAGATGTTACAAAGGTTTGCTGAAGCTATGCTACACTCTGTAGGCATTTGAGATCCAATATGGATTTCATTCTATTTCCTCTCTATTCCATGAATATGGAGGTTCATTCTATTTCCTTTCTAGGTCTCTATTCCATGTAAAAAGCGATGTTTCAGATTGTATGGAAAGGAAGGCTACCCCCTTGTCGACATAATGGCCGGTGAAAATGAACCACTTCCCAAGGTACTTTATTTTTATTTATTTTTTCAATGCGGTCCTTAAGATTTATCTGGTGTATACAATGGTTAACAAAGAAAGAAATATTGACAGGTAGGTGAACGAATTTTGTGCCGTCATCCATTTAGTGAATCTAAAAGGGCATATGTTGTACCCCAGCGTGTTGAGGAGCTTTTAAAGTGTTTTTGGCCTGGAAGTTCAGGTGAGACTTGTTTTCTCTAGAGTTATAGTAACTTTTAAGCTGGAAAATTTTCTGAGAAAAAATGTGACCCTACAGTTGTCAATTTCAAAATACATTGGATGCTGTGTTAATGAGTTACATGTTGTTAGTTTTGCAAGTTATTGCTATGCCACCAAAAAGAAGACTGTATACTTTTTTCCTTGTCTCATTTCCACAATAAAAAAGGGGAAAAACTGTTGTTGAAATATTAAATTTCTGTAGCATTTGCTGGCAATTCTGCTGCATGTAATGGTACTTGTGTCAAATTCTTAAAATATTTGTGCTATTCTTTTATTTTCTGGTGGTGTCTAGACCAACTTCCGAACACCTCGACTATTCTACTGAATAGTTGCTACCTCCCACTAGTACAAGTACTAGGTAACTCTACTCATCAAGACTTAGGCATATGAGAAAAAAATCCCCTAATGTTTTTTTTTCTCTGCTAGGATTTGGACTCATAGCACTCTTTACCGTTCTAGTTTTAAAGTTTACAAAAAGTATACTTCAGTTTTCTCAATGGTGAAAATGGTCCGAAGAGCCATGCCTCCAAATCAACTGCTCTTATAAAAATTTATTCAATATGGAAAAATTGATGTTGTTTTTATCATTTCTGAAGATAAAACACGAGAAGACCTACCTCCCTTGAGGGAGATCAGGGAACGGTGTATTAAACAACTGGAGCAAATGCGACCGGATCACATGAGAAAGCTGAACCCAACACCATACAAGGTATTGCTGATGAGAAATACAATATTCAAATTCTTGTACAACTTGTAATTTTGATGGATTCAACCTTTAATGTTCTTACCATTGATCTCATCACATTTTTGAAATTATGGGTTCAAAATTTAAGGATTTCTCTCTCACACACACGTATATGTTTGTATAGTATATAATTTTGTGTGTGTATGCTCCATGTCGAAAATGTGGGGTTCAGTTAAACAGATTGATTATATACTCCATATGCCCCCTGGCTGAAGCATTCTTTTGCAAAAAAATTTGTTGGTTTTGGTTGAATTACTGAGCAGGTTAGTGTGAGCGCAAAGTTGTATGATTTCATCCATTTCCTCTGGCTGAATGAAGCACCTGTTGGGGAATTGCAGTGATCAGCAAAAGAAAGAATAGCATTTTTGAAAGATTTTTTATAGTGGAGTATAGTTTGTTCAGAAAAGGATCTTCCAATAACATGTACACCATTTTCCTTTTTTTTTTTCTTTTTCTTTTTCCAAGTGGAATGTATAAGATCCCTTGGATATTTAAGAAGTGAATAAACGTCAGTTTCTCTCTTTTCGTTTTTGTTTATTTCCTACCATTATTTCTTTCGTTCCTCAACTAGCTACTTTAGTTCTTGGCAATGGAACCGAAATGTATATTTCATAGAGAACGAGAATCTAACAATTAATATTACACAAAAGTCATCAATTATAAACACTAATACAATTATTATCTGCTCTTTATAGACATATTTGGGATAGGAAGGGTTATAGTACAAAATATACTTGTAAAATTGCCCCATCAATTTTATATCTATTTGTATAAAGAAATTATATAATGAAGGGGATTCTTATTTACATAAATAGTATATCGAGCTTGGTACTAATTGGGTGAGAGTATCTTACTTGCTTACACCGTAAGTTAATATATAAATTTTAAATTCCTTTTGTTAAAAGCCAGCACTTGGATTATAGTATTATTAAAAAAAGAGCACACGCCCAGTGGGACTCGAACCCACAATCGCTTGATTAGAAGTCAAGCGCCTTATCCATTAGGCCATGGGCGCTTTTATTGTTTACTCTTGTAAACATAAATACTTAGACTTCTGAAATATTAAACCCTTCACGATGTTACCTACTTTACCGTTAAAATTGGTTTTCCTGTTAAAACATTTGAACAATTCAATTTGCATTAACAAGTCGAGTTAAATTCGACAGATTAAAACTGATTGTAACAATAAGAGAGTTGAGTCATAATTTGTCCAAAGATTCGATGTGTTGGATAATCTAAGCTAAATAAAGGTTCATAATCAAGCTCCCCTAACTCAAAATTGTTGTTGATTCGTTTATTTATTTGTTCTTAATAATTTATTTAATTATCAAATCAAACTAAAATAATGCATGTTTTAATCGTAGTTGTGTCTAACAAACCATCCCAAATTTTCTTGTCCCATAGTCATTTTGGACAGAATATGTAATCCAAATTGACAAAAAGATTAGATGTGTTAATTTGAGTCGCCATATATGACCAGTCCAACTCGCTTAAACTTGAACAAATCGATCGAGTTATATTTTTATAGGATAAATTTGACATCCTTACTTTATATGCAAGAGAATTGGTGTAAAATTTGATGGCAAACCTATATTACAATCAAATTCTTGACGATTAGTCCAGTTCCTCGCAATTAATGTATTATAAGATTTTATAATATATTAACCCTTAGCAGTTCTTTGGTTTTGTTGAGTCTTAAGTTAAAAAAGGTCAGTTCAATTCTATTTAATCACAATTTTTTAATCATAGAGATTCTCTCAAATATTTGGAAAAAAAAAATGCTAGTTGAGGTTTGAAACTCCGACCTCTTAGAGCAAAATCAAGCACATAACCAATGCGTCAGGAGATAATTCGTGTCAAGTAGTGTCATTTTTTTCTACTTATTCGTTACTCACAATATTAATATATATATTTAGTAAAATTTTCCGATGAAACGGTATCGCGTGACATCGCTTCATTGAATGTGCGTCCGCCCCTACGGCTATCCCTACACTAATTGAAATAATACAAATTATTTTTGCTTTGAAGATAGAGAAATTATATTTTTATCCCACCTTCTGGTATCTTCACAAAATAGATCTTTAACTCACATGTCTTGAGATTCCACGGATAAATGACTTTTGAGAAAAAAATTATTCTTTGAAAGTAGCCAAGGGTCGTTGCCCATACTAATTTTTTCGCTATTTTCTACTCTTCACCTAATACCATTTTGTAATAGCTCCTTAGAATGCAATATGCTCTTTCATACATAATTAGAATTGTGGCCTAATTTAACCGATAAAAAAGTCTATGATTGAAAATATTTAGTTTTGAAGATGAGGAAGGAATATCCGTCATTCTACTAAACATGAGGCACTGAATATATAATTCATTAGATACTTTTTATAAATGTCAACTAAGTATCATAAGTAAATTGCTTTCGATTGTTTAATCATTTGATAACCAGAATCACTCTTTGATAAATAATCACTATGAGTCAAGACTCAATAAAATTGATCAATCCTATTTTCTATTATTTAAGTGGAGAACTGAACCAAGAATATCTTTCTTCATCATCAATAGAATCACTATTGTATATCAATTCAATTCATGTTCAGTGAGAAATCTCGAACCCTACTCCCAAACATAGCAGTATTAAGATAATACTGTTACAAAAACTCGTACCTTCAATATCTTTGTTCACAAAGGCGTCGCCATGAAAGCCAATGCATCTTTATTTGCTCTTTAATGGCAAAATACATAAGTAGTCACATGACCTATGGCCTAAATTTCTGTTATATACTTTTTGGGAACGAATATTACTTTACACACTCAACCTTTTTAAAGTGTATCTAAGACACATCACTTTTGCTAAGTGGCACGCGCGTGCTTGGTAACAACAGAGATAAGAGTGTGAACCTTTGAAAAAGCATTCCCAAATATGTTTAAATTTCACGTGTCAAAATTTTATATATTTTCTTTTTTTTTTAATTAGTGGGTCCTCATAACCCCACCCTCTCCCTCTCTTCTTCTTCCTCGTGACATACCCCCTCTCCTCGTTTTCCTCTTTGTTTTCTCCCAATACCTTCCCCTTTTTTCATCTTCTTAACATGTAATTTACTAATCTATTAAACTCATCATAAAGAATTAATCAAATAACTTGTAAATTTTCTTTAAGAGTGGCTATAAAAATTCTTTTGGTTCTTTTTCTACCATTAAGACCCATTTTACATAAATCGAAAAAAGAATTATATTTCTTGAAAATGGCTGAAATTATACAATTCTTCAGTTCTATTTCCTTCATCTTCAAGATTCGTTACTATTATGATATGTTAAACATGGAGGAAAGATTTTAGTTGGCGATGGAGGAAAACGAGAAGGGTTCAGGGGGTAGAGATTGTGTTTATTATTGGTGGTGGAGTGGTTCTGAAGGGGTGGTTGGGACATGAGGGGGTTCAAGATTTGATGAAGAAGAGAAGAAACGAGGGAAAGTGGATTTGGTTTTGGGGCGTAGATGGAGGAATCTTATGGTGGCTGCCATTGTTGTGGTAGCTTCTTATTTATGGTGGCTGCCATTGTTGTAGCACTGGTTGTACACCTTGCAAAAGAGAAAGAGACGAAAGAAGGTGCTATGTGTATAATTATAAATTTAAGTATTTTATTGTTTAAATTTTTTTTAACACGTGTCATGACTTTATTGGTTGCATGACATTACACATATTCTGAAAAACTAATTAAGAAAAAAGTAGTGTGTTTTAGTGGGCATTTGGACATAAGAATTGTAAAATTTCAAAATAGGGGGAAATTGTTTTTCAAGTGAAAATTGTATTTGAAATTTAGAGTTGTGTTTGGACATGAATATAATTTTGGGTTGTTTTTGAAGTTTTGTGAGTAATTTGAGTGAAAATATTGAAAAACGGATTTTTGGAGTTTTTTAAATTTTCGAAAATTTTCAAAATGCATCTTCAAGTGAAAATTGAAAATTTTATGAACAAACGCTAATTTCGAAAAAAATTGAATTTTTTTTGAAAAAAATGGAAAAATTTCTTATGTCTAAACGGGCTCTTAGATACACTTTGGAAAGGTTGGATATGTAAAGTAATATTTATTCCCAAAAAATGTGTAACAGAGATTTGGACCATAGGTCAGATGACAACTTATATATTTTGCCCTCCTTAATCTTTGAACCTTCCCGAATGAGTTCATCAGTTTCTCCATGTCAACACATAAAGAATGCAAAATAAGGAACACAACTATATAGTCAGTGTCAAAGCTATTAAAATTCAATAAGCGTGTTCAAATTTTGAATATCTTTTTTCGACGGGCTATGCAAGGATGTTTAAAGTCTATTTTTTTTTTATCAATAGCAAGTAATATGTTTTTCTATACATAATATAATTTTTCGACGAAAGGTGTTTAGTTAACATTCCCGCACATAACTTCGCCCTTGCATACAGTGTGAAGGGATAGCTTGAGCCACTAACTTAATTAAAACTTACTTCCCTGCTCTAGATAAAAATTTCTTACCCTAGCCAAAAAGCTTATTCCTCACCTTGTCTTTAGAAAAGTAAAAATTTGAGTATTATTTTCGCCAATTAATGAAGATAAGCTTAAATAACTGTAAGATCAATGGGTTATAAACCCCTAATTCAGTAGATAAAGTAAGTTGTGCATCTTCCGCTACATTAGTGCTGAAAAAACTCTAGACATATCAAAATTAACTGCTTGACCTAATAAGCCCCACTAATAATAACTCACAGAAGTCACACACATCATAATTCATCTATGTAATGAATTACTTCAGAAGGTATTAACACATTATTAGTAATCGACCGTCTAGGCACAAAAGCTTACTGAGCTGGCGAGGTAATTCTTGACTACAAAGACTTCAGCCTATTATAAAGAACTTTGGTAATGATTTTATATAGAAAATTATATAAAGCAATATGGCGCAAGTCTTTAAGAGTAGAAGGATTTTTCTTTTTGGTATAAGGACAAAATGAATTTACTTAATGAGTTAGAAAAATATTTATTTTCTAAGCAGTACCAGAAAGCCACCGTAATGTTATGCCCAATCATATACCAAATTTCGTGTTCTTCCAAAAACGGCTGCTACAGTTGCAATTTAAAGGATTCACGACTATTGCAACAATTAATAAAAGTAACTGCTACTTTGAAAGGATACACGGCAGTTAATAAAATCCAATTCATAAAGCTTTACAGCGGTGAATACTGTGTACTCTCAAACAAAATCTAAAGTAGCTAATGGGAAGGTCTAATAGGAAGGTCTATAAGGCTCTATTGAATATCGTCATTTTCTTCCCCTCCCTAAAATAAAGATGTGATTGTTTAATTTAATCTATTGTTCTCTTGATTCATTAGGGTTGGATATGGTGAGATGTCAATTATTTTTTTTTAACATACCTTTGTTTCATTAAATGGGAATAGTATATGATATTTGATATTATTCTGTTTTGTTTGATATTTGAACTTTGCATATATGTGTTTCTGTAAATGTTACAGTATTTGATGTTTGATGCTTTTTATAGTACCTTAGAACACCATCATTTTATGGCGGTGAGGAGAGGAGCTACAACATATTTCTTGATAAGTACATCTACCGAGGAGAACAAGAAGCCACATGGTCAAATCCTAAGAGATTTGGCAGGGATTGAAAATATTGAGTTTGAAGATTTTATTCATCTACTACAGGTGCTTCGTTTTTCTTTTATATATACATATTAAATTCTTGGTCTCTTTGATGGCACATGTTGTTAGTGCTGTTGAAAATTAAAATATATTACAGTTTCTTCATTGAATTTATATACTATGGTGACTATTTTAAAATGTAAGAGCATTGTATAGCAAGACAAAGAAAATAAGCCTGCGAATTTACAGAAAATCTGGAAGAATAAAATACTTTGGCCTATCAAATGGAAAGAGGAGCGGAACGCCAATTAGAACCAAGAGAAAAAGATAAAGGAGAGAAAGGAAAAGAAAATGGGGAGAAAGAAAAGAAGAAAAAGAAAAATAAGGAAAGAAAACGGGAGGGGGGAGGAATGAAAATGTGGGAGGAACGAAAATGTATGGTATAAAATATTTCCTCATCAAATTCTCTATCTTTTTTTCACCACTTCCCTCAAAAAAATTTTCAGTCAGAGTTTATTAGTATATTCACCAATGTCGTCTTCTTTTCAATTACTCACAATTTTATCACTTCTTTCACTTTCATTTTAAACCAATTCACATAGCTTGACATGCGGCAATTCATCAAGCCAATACAGGTAAGGCTTTAATTTTCATAAAGCGATGAGCGAGTCAACTATCCAGAATTGTTTTTAATATTTTCATGCGAGATTAAATATGCTGAGACTCGACAATATCAGTAGGTCAACTTTTTTGGACTATTTTCTGTAATTTATATTTGATTTTGTATTTTTATATTTGACATTTTTTTCTGAAAAATAAATGGTTACGAAAGCAATAAAGAAAATAAGAAGAAAAAAAAAAGAAGGTAAAAGATGAGAAATAGGTATAGCATCACGTATATACGTTTAGGTTATTAAGAAAAAGGATTAACTATCTAACAATAAAACCCCAATAAGAAAAAAGCTAGAAAAAATATAAGATCGATAATAATAAAATTGATTAGAACTTGAACTCTAATACATTTAGATTCGATGACTAATATAATTTTAATATTCAGATATTAAAAAAATTATTTAAGTTCTTTATTAATCGCGCGTAAATTCACTAGTTCTGAAATAAAGTAAAATTCACATAGTCAGCCCCTGGTGACTTATCTGGATGCATATGAAATACAGCTTTGCGTAACTCTTCATTCAGAAAATGAAGCCAATAACAAACTGTTATTATCATATGAAACCCTTCTATTTACTTTGCTAATAATTGGAGCATAATCTCTGGAGCTTTGCTAAAATAAATTAGAGTAATAATTAAAGAATTAATATTATCTTCTGAGTTACCTAGTACTGACCTTCATCTTTTAATGTCTCTATTTGATTTTTCCTTCTAAGCTCCGATGCCTGGGTATGAAAGAATTTAGTATTATCATCACTAAATTGTAGCTAAATTTTTTAGGTCTCTACTTCTAAAAGATTTTTTCTTGTAGCAAGACATCATTAAAATTAATCTTCTACTTACTAATCGCATCAACACTATCCAAATCACGCCTTCTGCGAATAATCAAAGCTGAGCAAAGAATTCATTTGGTTTTTTTCAAAAATCAATATTCATCCTTTTGCTACAATTCGAGAGGACTTGAGCACTAATGGAGATATTATCAAGAAGAGAAGAAGAAGAATCAATACACCAACCTTTGTCACAACATGTGTAATATCAAAATGCATAAGCCACGAGTTCTCGAACCAAGATGTATACGGTCAAAATCGATTTTTCTCTTCGTATAATTAGTCAAAATTAGAACATGATGGACCAAGGGTCGTCTTCATAATATCGAGATGAGATCCGAAGCCAGGTTATCAAACTCAAGATTCAGGGACCGATCAATACCGAGCTCAAAGTCAATATCGAGTTCGAGTCAATACCGAGCCCAAGGCAATACCAAGCCCGAGTCAATATCGAGCTCGAGTCGATATCGAGCTCGAGATCCGGAGATCAGTCAGTACCAAAACCAACCAAGATCGAGCTACGAGACAAAGAGCCGTTGTAGCCGTACTTAGGGAGAGAATCTCGGCGGGAATTAAGGAAAAATTAATTAATTAATCTATCATGAGATCTCCACTATGTATTTTTTATTATATCCAAAGCAGGATTTTTCCATTATATTAAGAGTTGGTATCATTTCTGTAAGGGCACATTGAACATCCAGAGATGAAAACATTGATACACTTACGTTCAAAAGATTACTACATTGATATATAGTTGAAATTATCCTTTTTTGAGCTTGGTCATTGATTCATCTTGCTTGTTTATAAATCATTCTCTACTCAATATGGTTTGTATTTCATTCCTTTATACAGTCAATATTCAATATATTTCTACTTACTTTTCAGATTTATACCAAACTATACCACGTATCCTTAGAACTACGTATAATTTCAAACTCTATCCGTTTTTCGGGTAAACACAAGATTCTCTCCTTCTATACTGTGGTAGCCGAGAAATAGAACTCAAATGAATTAGAATAGCCCAAGAGTCTCTCCTTCTATGCCGTTTAGGAAGGCCATAGAAACCCATTAATCTCCACTTCTCTTCGATCATAGGAGAAATAATAAGGTCTATCAAAATTATTAGAATATGTTTATATGCTCACAAGATTATTGTTATTATTATTCAAAAATACAGTCAAACCACCACTCCTAATAATTTTATTTACAATAAAAGAATAAATGAAACTAATTTTATTGAGAACTTCTTTAACTTTAATTTTGCAACATCCACAAGAGTTTCAATCAAGAAAATTACATCTAGCTTATTCCTTCTAACTAGCTCCTTTAAGAGCAGGAACTGCACGTGAATTGTCCATATTTTTTCAATAAGCATTAGGCTTACTCAACTAAAACAGCCGCGTAAGACCCTACACCCTTTACTAACTTTATATTTTCCCCTACTTTTATATTTTCCACGTAGGTCTTCCCTCCTAGAAATATCTTTGCAGATTTACAATTACTATCTGTATCATCTTCATCTAACCATGGCACCTCGCCTGCACTCTCTGCTTTGTTACTGCCCTCAGCCAAGGCCTTCAAATTTTAACGATATAGTCTTGTGATAACACGAAATTAGTCTCGCAAGTATAATCCTCATGTTCCAAAAAACCACGGATAAAGCAAAATTGTCAGACGTGGCCATCAATTTGGCCTTCCATATTTAGACTTTGTTGGCCAATAAATGGTCTTGAATTTTAAGAGGATGTGGCCAATTATTGGCCAAGCATTTCTTTCTAGTTCTCTTATATAATAAGCACTCCCTGCTCATTTCAAAATGCACCAACAAGATTTGAGTTATTCATATTTTTTGTTTCTTTTCCTCCTCCTTTAGTAATTGAGAGTGTTTTGTAAGAGAGTTGAATGTCGGAAAACACTTGTGTGAACCCTTCTTTGGAGTGTATTGACTCTAATTTTGTACTCTTGCTACTATAGTGAAATTGCTCTTCTTCGCTTGTGCACGTAGGTCACACTGACCGAACCTGTCACGACCCAGAATTTTCACCTTCGGGACCGTGATGACGCCTAATATTTCACTCGCTAGGCAAGCCAACGTTAGAATAAATCGTATGCCATTTAAACAATTCAAGTAATAAAAACTCATTTAAACTGAAATACAACTAGAATAATGTATGAAAAGGTAAAATAACTAAAAATATCTAAGTACAATCCCTGATCCGGAGTCACAAGTACACGAGCTATTAGAAATTCTATAAATAGAGTCTGAAATAAATACAATTGTTTCGAATGAAATGAACAGTAAATGAGGAAAGAGGAAGGGGACTTCAAGGTCTGCGGATGCCAGCAGATCTACCTCGAGTCTCCAAAAGTGATAATCCGAGCTGATGCATCTCACGTACAGCTGAGACCAGTACCAAAATCTGCACAAGAAGTGTAGAGTGTAGTATGAGTACAACCGACCCAATGTACTCTGTAAATGCCGAGCCTAACCTCGACGAGGTAGTGACGAGGCTATGACAGGACACTCACGTAATTAAACCTGTACAAACGAGGAAATATGTGCAACATAATAACAAATAGAGATTTAATATGTACGATTTGGAAGGGGACATGTGAAAGGGGAACATGATACGATAGCTACAATAGGAATGACGGCATAAGACACTCAAATAAATCATCAACCAATGAAAAAGGATAAACATAATGAATGAAGACGGCACGACACCACCCATCGTGCTTTTACTCTCAACCTCACCATGAAACAATAATAATGGCACGACATCACCCTTCGTGCTTTTACTCTCAACCTCTCCCTGAAACGATAAATACGACATGACATCACCCTTCGTGCTTTTACTCTCTTTCTTACTATGTATTAATCAATAAATAAAGCAATAAGCGACACGACATCACCCTTCGTACTTTAACACTCTCCCTTGCCATGTAGTAATGAATATAAAAATTTGGGAGATAGATAATGCAAGAATAAACCTTACGTCAATAATGGTTACAAGATGCCAAACCTCAACTTTCAAAAATACTCAACGATCACAATTAATTCATAAATGCGGAAAGAACGATCAAGTAAGTAATAAACTAATATAAGCATGGATGTCATAATTAAAGAAGGCAATAAATTACAAGGAAACAAGTCCCACCCGCATGCTTTACCCAAAACAACGCATAAGTACTTGTCACCTCACATATACGTTGTACTCAAACATTTAAACACGTAGAAAATAAGCAAACAAGTCCTAATCCCTCATGTCAAGGTTAACAACGACACTTACCTAACTCCGCAATCAACTCAGAGCTCTACCGGGGTCTTTCCTCTAGAATCCGCCTCCAAACCAATCATATCTAACCAAAATCGACTCGATAACGTCAAATAATGCTAAGGGAATCAATTTCAATACATAAAGTTAGGATTTTTACACTTTTTCCAAAAAGTCAAGAAAAGTCAACCCTAGACTCGCTTGATCAAAACCCGAGATTAGGACTAAAACCCGTTTACCCGTTCATCCCCGAGCCCAATTATATAATTAGTTTCGAAAGCCGACCCCAAATTAAGGTCTAAATCCCAAATTTGTAAAAAACCTCAATTCTTCCAAAATCTCTAGTTTTCTACCATGGATGAACAACGATTAAGGTTAGAAATTAATGGATGATGTTAGAAATGGAAGTAAAAGAGTTAAAGTATACTAACCTATGAATTGGTGATAAATTTTCTCTTCAAAATCGCCTCTAGGCCGAGCTCAAATGGAAAGATGGTGAAAAATGGGTTAAATCTCGTCTTTGAAACATTTTAAATCACTTGCGTCAGGCCTTCTTTGCGTTCGCGAAGGGCCTGCCGCGTTGGCGATGCACAGCGGCCCAAATGGCCTTCGCGTTCGCGATGGTTTCTCCCCCCTGACTATCGCGTTCGCGATCCAGTGGCCGCGTTCGCAAAGAACATTAGCCCAGCCTTCCCAGTTCCCCACAAACCTTCGCGTTCGCGTGTGGGTGGTCATGTTCGCGAAGGTTATCTTGTAACCACTAGCAGAGCAATATTATAATTTTGTACATGTTATCTAATATACTGATTAAAGGATTTAAAATCTTTAAATGTAGGTCCTACCCAGTATTTCATATGACATGCTATTAGGATTGTAGGGCAGTACCGATTGTCTAATATTGTTGCACTATACAAAGAAATCATATAGAACACTAGAATCAATAACTACGGGTGTATATAGGTCGGGTTGGTTCAGATTTTTTAATTATCAAACCAAATCAATTGTCTCGGATTTTTAAATCTATAAACCAAACTAAACCAAACCAACAAAAGTCGAATTTTTCAATCTCGATTTTTCTTTGGTTTTTCGGATTTTTTTCCGATAAAATCTTCATAGCATAAAATATATAATATGTGCTCTAATATTTCTTAGGTCCTAGTAGGATAAAACTATATAAGATGTTTTCCAAGAAAATAATACAACATAATGTGAGATGAGTCATAATTATACTAAAATACTCAACAAGCCGTATAAAATAAATATTGTTAATTAATAAGACATAATGAAAATAAATATAATCTAAAATTACTAAGTCATGCTAAAATAAGTACTAAGTATTAATTACATGACTAAAAAATAATAAAAATAAGTTATGCATTTTCACTATCTAAACTAATGCAAAACTAAAAGAATAAATATACAATACTATTATCATTCCTACTTCCTAGTATTGATTGATTTTTTTTAGCATTAGTATTGATTTATTTTGCTTTGGGCTTTATTTGAATTACTAACTTTTATGGACTATAAAACATATTTGACCATTCAAAAATTATAAGTCCTAGTTTGAAATAATACATTAAAAGAGTGAATTATAAAAAAGTTTAAAGAATATTTATAAATTACATTACAATAGTTATTTTTATGTATAAAATATTTTTAAAACTTGTATATATGTAATGTCAGGTTGGCTTGGTTTCGATTTGATTTTTTCTAATTAAAACCAAACCAAACCAATTATGATCGGGTTTTTTTTTCTAATACCAAACCAAATCAAACCAAATCACAATCGGGTTTTTTTCTCGGTTTGACTCGAATTATCGATTTGGTGCGGTTCATCGGTTTACTTTGTACACCCCTACCAACAACAACGGGTTGAAACTTTTAAATTTCCTTTTGTCATGTTGATCAAATTATTGACTGCTACTCTGCTACATTAAGATATTGCAGAGGTCATCTGGATAGAGTTATTTACCCTATTATATATATATCCAAATCAAAGAGCCCAGGCTCCATTTTGATTTTGTTGCTACTATTACTGCATATATTCTCCAAGCATCCGAGAAAAGGGATTATTTATGGTTAAACTCTTCACAACTTATCAACAGATATAATCCTTTTGGTATGAATAGTTTATCGGTTTGGGCATGGATGTTCTTATGTGGACCTTAATCCTAACTAAACTTCAAAAGTTAGATCATGAAATGAGAGTTCCTCGAAACAATATAACGAGACAACAATAATTTCTTTAACCAATATGAGATGAACGCTCCGCGTATTCATAACTAGACATTTGGTGCGTTGATCATGACACAATATAACTCATGGTCCAACATTAGATAAATCAAGATTAAGAATAGGTCTGACTCTAACATCATTTGAAAAACTAGATCTTAAGACGAATTAACCTAAAATTTAGTTCATGTTGTGAAGATTGCTAAAATCATATGAGGAAACAATAGTTTATGGATATTATAACTGAACAACTCAGGCGTGTAGTAATAAATATTTTTTAATGTGTGCACCAACAGGCAACAATAAGACTTTCATGATTGACTTTAACCTCTAATCACTGATATTGTACGAGAATGTTTACATTAACAAATTACTAAGAAGATAACTACAACAAACTTTGCATAATAACTAAAATTAATTGTCTGTAAAATAAGATAAACAATTAATGTTAACGAATTTTTACGTTATCAGATACTTACATGTAACCGTTTATAAAAAGTGAGACCAAGAATATTAAAAAATAAGACAAGTTACATGCAGTGGCATAGCTACAAAGAGTGCCCTTCGTCGGAAAAATTATATTGAATATATAGAAAATTATATTATGCACTTAGGACAAAAATTATTTTTATAGATATACATTAAACTTTGAACGTCCTTTGCAAAATTTTTGAGTTCGCCGCTAGTTAAAGTTACGTGGTGCAACATGATACAATATACTGTGTTAGTGTAAATATTCTTTACCTTATTAAATGTATATCCAAAACTAGAAATACTCTTTACTTTACAGGTAAGTCGCTCTTTCATTTGCTACCCCACTTCTGAAACCAAAGTTGTTATCCTTCTGACATATGTCATGTGATTGGTGGGGTTACCTTTCGAGTTTTTCTCAAGTTAATTTTCATGGCAAAGCTATAGCTTTTCACTCGGGACCATAACTGGTTTAACTCTTTGAGTGATGGGTTGATTTTGGTTCATGCACCCTATTCATTTGCATTCTCCTTCTTTGATCTGATCTGGGCGCACCCTATTCATTTGCATTCTCCTTCTTTGATCTGATCTGGGCGCACCCTATTCATTTGCATTCTCCTTCTTTGATCTGATCTGGGCGCACCCTATTCATTTGCATTCTCCTTCTTTGATCTGATCTGGGCGCTTCTCAATTTATGCAAGGAATTATATCCCTATAATTTCATATATGTCTATGGAATTCCAGTCCTCATTCATTCATTTTGATCTTAAGCTATTGGAAGTTATTCTTACTTTACACACACACACACACACACACACACACACACACACACACACACACACACATATATATATATATATATATATATATATATATATATATATATATATATATATATATTGGTTACTTTAATTGAATTAATAAATATAGATATCTTATAATTAACTATAATAAAAAAAATCAAAATATAAATATATGTAAAAATAACTGACGGGCTCACCTAGATATGCGTGTTACATCATATGTAATATTGGACTAAGTTTGTCATGATCCGGAATTCCTACTCGGGACAGTGATGGCGCCTAACATTTCACTTGCTAGGCAAGTCAACCTTAGAATAGTTTTTAGCCATTTTTAAACAACTCAAATTAAATGATAACCAAGAAACTGAATAAACTAAAATAGAGCGAGTAAACCAAAATAACAGCGATATCTATATACAATCCCAGAACTTGTGTCACAAGTACACAAGCGACTAGAGTGCTACAAATAAAAGTCCGAACGAAAGCATAACTGTCTGAAATAAAGTAAATAGATAGAATGATGAAGAAGGAGACTTCAGAGCTACGAACATTGTGCAGCTGTACCTCAAGTCTTTGCCAAGCAATCTACTGACCGCCGCTAGAATCGACTCCAAAATATGTACAAGAAGTGCAGAGTGTAGTATGAGTACAACCGACCACATGTACTTTGTAAGTGTCGAGCCTAACCTCGATGAAGTAGTGACGAGGCTAAGGCGGGTCACTTACAATAACCTGTGCGCAGTATAATAATAATAACAATAGGAAAGGAACACATGAAATAACGACAAAGCAGTTAACTGATGAAAGCAAACTCAATCCTCGAAATCAGTGAAACCAGAAAATCCAGTCCTCAGAATCTCAGATGAAAATACTGAAAATTAACACAATCCAACAATGAGTACAACACACACAATCCGTTGCGACGCGCAACCCGATCCCACCGTACAAACACAATCCTCCCTTATTTCACCATATCAATATCAAGAATAACATATAAAATCCGTTGCGGAGCGCAATCGATCCCACGGTATCAATATCAAATCCTCCCTTATTTCACCATATCAAAATCACATATAATATCTGTTGCGATGTGCAACCCGATCCCACCATACTAATATAATATCCTCCCTTATTCCACCATATCACAACCGTTGCAGTGTGCAACCCGATCCATAAACAAAATCAATAAATATAATCAATTCAACAACTCAATTCATAAGAATCTCTACGATTAAAGAATATGAAAACAAAGCAATAAGGAACCCCCGTATCAAATCAAGGAATACTACAATTAATACAAAGCAACAAGACAAGCCAAATATAAGACAGTTAAAGGGTACAAGTAAGGCAATTAAGGCAAACAATAATTAATCATGGAATTACGGAGGAAACGAACATTTCAATACAAGAGTAATTAATGACAAGTAGCAAGTTACAACATAAAAAGCAATTAAATCATGTAGCAGTTAAGACATGGAATAAGATAATTAATGAAATATGGGAAAGCATGGAAACAATTATTTTTATGGCATATATACACTCGTCACCTCGCATATACGCCATTACACATGCAATTCAAATAACATATAGCTCAATGGTTCCTAATTCCCTCAAATCAAAATTAGACCCAACACTTGCCTCGTTCTGCAAGCAAATCAAAGCTCAATCGGGGCCTTCCCTCTAAAATTTGCCTCCAAACCAATCGAATCTAACCAAAATCGGCTTAATATCAACAAACAATACTAGGGAAATCAATTTCAATACATAAAGTTAAGATCTTTACACTTTTCCCAAAAAGTCAACAAAAGTCAACCCCGGACTCGCTTGGTCAAAACTCGAGATTCGAATAAAAACCCAATTACACTTTTACCCCCGAGCCCGATTATGCAATTATTTCAAAATCTGGTCTCTATTTGAGGTATAAATCTCAATTTTACAAAAATCCTCAATTCTACCTAAAGCCCTAATTTTCTACCATGAAATAGCTTAAATTAAGGCTAGAAATCAATGGGTGTTGATGGAAATGAAAGAAAACGAGTTAATGTATACTAACCTACGAAATAGTGATGAAATTTCTCTTCAAAATCGCCACTAGGCCGAGCTCTAATGTGAAGATGGTGAAAAATGAGTGAAATCCCGATTTTTAGAAGTTTTAAAGTGTGGCGTCAGGTGTTCTTCTCTTTGCGAAGCACCTCACGCGTTCGCGAAGAGCACTGGCCAAAAGGGCCATCGCGATCGCGAAGGCTTAGCCTCCCCTTGCCTTCGCGTTCGCGATCCTGGGCTCGCGTTCGCATAGAGTGACCTACCCAGCTCCCTAGAACCCCACAAACCTCCGTGTTCGCGTTCGCGAAGGGTAAGCCCCCCAAAGTTTCGCGTTCACGACCTGTTTCCCGTGTTCGCATAGAGTAAAACCACCCCAACCCCAAGTCCCCCTTCGCGATCGCGAGAGTGGATTTGCTATCACAAAGCAGAAAACACCTGACACCAGCATACTCAAAACCAGCAATAGCCTAAGTCCAAAAATCACTTCGTAACCTATTCGAAACTCACCCGAGTCCCTCAGGCTCCAAACTAAACATGCACAGAAGTGTAATAACATCATACAAATTTGCTCGCATGATCAAAATACCAAAATAATACCTAGAACTATGAATTAGACATCAAAATGAATGATATTTTTAAAGAAACTCAAGAAAATGCAATTTTCCAACCTAACATTCGAATCACGTCAAACC
The DNA here is from genome assembly GCF_000715075.1 of Nicotiana tabacum. Classification (NCBI taxonomy): domain Eukaryota; kingdom Viridiplantae; phylum Streptophyta; class Magnoliopsida; order Solanales; family Solanaceae; genus Nicotiana; species Nicotiana tabacum. The sequence goes on along the minus strand of NC_134093.1, from coordinate 88,958,518 downwards.
AACTTCGTTTTGCACCAAATGCTGTAGACAAGTCATAAATGCTAAAATGAACGTATATCAAGTTCCAGAACCTAAATACGAACTCGGTAGCAACAAAGTCAACCTACGGTCAAGCTTAGAAATTCTTTAAACCTTTAAATTACTAGTTTTGAAGAAATCACGTTAAATCAAGTTAGGGACTTCAGAATTCGATTTCGGGATACGCCCAAATTTCAAATCAGGATACGGACACACCGGGATAGTCAAAATACTAATCCGGGCCCGCTTTCATAAAACATTGACCGTAGTTAACTCAAATGTGTTTTAAGGCAAAATTTCACATTTTCTTCAAGTTTTCACATAAAAATTTTCGGGAAAAAGATATAGACTACGCGCACAAATAGAGAAAGGCTAAACAAAGCTATTCGAGGTCTCGGAACACAGAACTAGAGGTTTAAACTATAAATGACTTATTAGTTCATCACATTCACCACCTCTAAAACAAACTTTCGTCCTTGAACGTACATAGAAAGGTACCTGAACTGGTGTAAAGGTGTGGATATCTACTCCGCATGTCCGACTCGGACTCCCACGTGGTTGCCTCGATCAGCTGACTTCTCCACTGCACTCGAACTGAAGGATAACTCTTAGACCTTAACTGTCGGGCAAGAATGGCCACCACTTCCTCCTCATAAGTCAAATCCTTGTCCAATTGGACTGAGCTAAAATCTAACATGTAGGACAGATCACCGTGATACTTCCGGGGCATGGACACATGGAACACCGGATGGACTGCTGGCAAACTATGTGGCAATGCCAATCTATAGGCCACCTCACCCACTCTCTCAAAAATCTCAAAGAGTCTAATATACCTAGGGCTCAACTTGCCCTTATTTCCGAACCTCATCACACCCTTTATGAGTGAAACCCGGAGCAATACCCTCTCCAACCATGAATGAAATATCATGAACTCTACGGTCGGCATAACTCTTCTTCCTAGACTAAGCTGTGTGAACTTGATCCTGAATAATCTTGACCTTTTCCAAGGCATCCTGAACCAAATCGGTACACAACAACCGAGCCTCTCCCGGCTCGAACCATCTAACTAGCGAACGACACTGCCTCCCGTATAGTGCCTCATTGGGAGCCATTTGAATGCTTGACTAGTAGTTGTTGCTGTTAGCAAACTCTGCAAGTGGAAATAACTGGTCCCAATAACCCCCGAAATCCATAACGCAAGCGCAAAACATAACCTCCAATATCTGAATAGTATACTCAGACTGTCTGTCCGTCTGGGGTTGAAATGATGTACTCAACTCAACTCGTGTACCTAACTCATGCTGTACGACCCTCCAGAAGTGCGAGGTAGACTATGTACCTTGATAAAAGATAATAGACACGAGCACATCATGAAGACAGACGATCTCACGGATGTAGTTCTCAGCTAGGCACTTTGAAGAATAGGTAACTGCCATTGGAATGAAATGTTCCGACTTGGTCAACCTATCCATAATGACCCATATCGCATCGAACTTCTTCTGAGTCCGTGGGAGTCCAACAACAAAATCCATAGTAATACGCTCCCACTTCCACTCAAGAATCTCTAGCCTCTGAAGCAAACTACCATGCCTCTGATACTCGTATTTTACTTAATGACAATTCAGACACCGAGCTACATATGAAACTATATCCTTCTTCATTCTCCTCCACCAATAATGTTTCCACAAGTCTTGATACATCTTGGCGGCACCCAGATGAATAGAAAACAGGGAACTATGGGCCTCCTCAAGAATCAACTCACGAAGCCCATCTATATTGGACACACAAATATGACCCTGCATCCGCAAAACCCTATAATGTCCAACAGTAACCTACTTGGCACCAGTGTGTCGCACCGTGTCCTTAAGGACAATCAAATGGAGATCATCATACTGACGCTCTCTGATGCGCTCATACAAAAAAGCCCGAGAGATCGTGCAAGTTAGAATACGACTGTGCTTCGAAATATCTAACCTCACGAACTAATTGGCCAAAGCCTAAACATCTGATACTAGCAGCCTCTCCTCAACTGGAATGTACGCAAGGCTACCCATACTCATCGCCTTTCTGCTCAAGGCATCGGTCACGATATTGGCCTTCACGGGATGATACAAAATGGTGATATCATAGTCTTTCAACAGCTCCAACAACCTCTTCTGCCTCATGTTAAGATCCTTTTGCTTGAACAAATATTGTAGACTTCGATGATCCGTGAATACCTCACACGACACGCCCTAAAGATAGTGCCTCTAAATCTGTAGCGCATGAACAATGGCTTCCAACTCTAAGTCATGAACATGGTTATTCTTCTCATGAACCTTCAACTGCCGTGAAGCATATGCAATCATCCTGCCATCCTACATCAATACTGCACTGAGCCCAATACGAGATACATCATAATACACCGTGTATGATCCTAAACCAGTAGGAAACACCAACACTAGCACCGTAGTCAAAGCAGTATTGAGCTTCTGAAATCTCAACTCACACTCGTCCGACCATCTGAATGGGGCACCCTTCTGGGTCAATCTAGTCAATAGGGCTACTATGGATGAAAACCCCTCCACGAATAGGTGATAATATCCCGCCAAACCTAGGAAACTTCGAATCTCTGTAGCTGAAATAGTATAGGAAAGTTCTGAACCGCCTAAATCTTCTTAGGATTTACTTTTATGCCCTCCACCAATACAACATGCCCCAAAACGGTGACTGAGTCTAACCAAAACTCACACTTTGAAAACTTGGCATATAACTGACTATCCCACATAGTCTGAAGTACAATTTGAACATGCTCCTCTCGATTACGGGAGTAGATCAAGATATCATCAATGAATACAATCACAAAAGAATCTAAATTATTCTTGAACACCCGGTTCATCAAATCCATAAATGTTGCTGGGGAATTTGTCAACCTAAATGACAATACTAGGAACTCAAAATCCCCATACTGGGTCCAAAAGGTCGTCTTAGGGACATCCGATGCCCTAATATTCAACTGATGGTATCCATACCTCAAATCAATCTTCGAAAACACCTTAGCAACCTGAAGCTGATCAAATAAGTCATCAATCCTCGACAACAGATACTTGTTTTTAATAGTGACTTTGTTCAACTGTCGATAATCTATACACATCCTCATCGACCCATATTTCTTCTTCACGAACAATACGAGCACACCCTAGGGTGAGACACTAGGTCTAATGGATCCCTTATCAAGCAAATCTTACAACTGCTTCTTCAATTCCTTCAACTCTGGCAGGGCCAGAGGATATAATCAATACAGAAGTCAATATCTCTGTCGGGAGGCATCCCCGACAGATCTGCAGGAAACACCTCTGGAAACTCACGCACAATATGTACTGAATCCATGAAAGGAATCTCCGCACTCGAATCACGAACATAGGTCAAATAAGCTAGACATCCTTTCTCGACCATACGTCGAGCCTTCACATAAGAAATAACCGTTCTGGTTGAATGGCTAGAAGTCCCTCTCCACTCTAACCGAGGTAACCCTGGCATGGCTAAGGTTACCGTCTTGGCATGACAATCCAATATAGCATGATAAGGTGACAACCAACCATACCCAAGATAATATCAAAATATACGATATGAAGAAGTATGAGATCTACGCTAGTCTCAAGACTCCTAATAATAATCACACACGAGCGATAGACGCGATCTACAATAATATAATCTCAAACAGACGTGGACACATACACATGATCACTCAAAATAGGATGAAATGTAGGAATAAGTAGAGCGCAGATCATATAGGACTGAAGCATTTCTATAGCAAACTGGAACAATATCTATGATAACGGTGTCACATGAATCGGCCTCAGGTCTAGCTGGGAAACAATAAAATTTGGGCTAGGCCCTACCACTCTGAGCTATGTCTCTAGGACGACCTCTAGTTGGCTAGCCTCTACCTCTAACGGCCTGAACTCCACCTCTAACAACCTGACCTCCACCTCTAGCTGCCTGGCCCCTGCCTCTAGCTGGCTGAGCGGGCGGTGAAGTAATGGTGCCGGGACCATGGCACAAGAACTCTGTTGTGGAATGCCGCCTAGTAATCTCGGATAAAACCTCCTGATGTGACCAGTACCTCCACACTCAAAAAATGCATCCTGCTACTGTGGCTATTGAAGCTGAAGCTGACGTGAATGGGCCGGATAACCATGGTGATAGCTCTAAATCAGAGGTGCACTGATAGGAGCTGATGGTGCACTGTAGGCTGGCTTCCGAGAATGAGTTACATAAGGACCACGACTACCTGAAGCACTGTGAGATGCCTGAAGCGCTGACTGAAAAGGCCTGGTAGGATGACCTCTATCAAAAGTACCCCTCCCTCTATCACATCTCCTTTTTACCCCCCAAAGGATATAAGTTATGGGTTATTGTAGGTTAAAGAGTTTTTCCAATTCAAGTGGCATTTTTGAAGTAGGGATTATTTTATTATTCAGATTCGCAACTTGGAATTTGGTTTTTGGGTGTTCCAAGTCACCTTTTATTTGAATCCCTATTCAAAGGAAGATTTGACTCTTTTATTATTCATCTACAAAAATAAAGTCCGGGTAAGGAATTCTGTTCACCGTGGAGAAGGTGTAAGGCATTCCCCGAGTCCCGTGGTTCTAGCACGGTCACTTTATTGACTACAACTTGGCTTATATTAATTTTGGATAAAATGTGATTTATTGGTTTCCATATTTTATCTATCCGCTTTTAATTATTAAAATATGGAATTATCTTTGAAACGAATCACGTGTGTGAATCCGTTTTGTTTTTAGTGCCAAAATCATGTCACGCGTATGTGTACACAATTAATATTATTTTATTATATTAAGATTGTTTTGGCCAAACTTGACCGAACACATACTTCGGTTTTAATTTTGGAAATCACAATTACGCCACGCAAACATACACATAATCGCGATAAATAAATTAAAAGCGCACCTAAATCACTCTAACGATGTTCATTATTCTTCCTAAACTTTGAGATTATTGTAAAGTCATGAATTATGAAATTACTTGTGAAAGAAGTGTATGAAACCATCATATACTAATACCCTACAATCTAGCAATCGAAATCCAAACTTATTAGGGTCCAAATCTTCCCAGCATTAAAGCAAGTTTGAATACCATATTTCCAGTAACATGATTAAGCATATAGCATTTAAGGAGTAATTTACAATATTATTTATAAAGTTTAAAGGAAAATAAATAAAATCACATGAAATCAGATAAAAAGAACAAAGGAAAGAATAAACCTTTAATGAAAAATTTCCAATTAAATGAGTCTCCAAGAACAGGTACGATAACTCAGACGAACACCGAACAAGTATAAGCAAAGAAGAACATCAAAGCTAGTGAACGGTGGTCCAACGGAATCCTCGACCTCGACTATTAACTCCATTGTTTGGCATGTAAAAGGTGATATTTTGAAATATTTTTGTTGGGTTTCGGGTAATGAATTCCAGGATGTTTCGAAAGAAAGACGAAGAAAGAATGACACGAGTCGAAATTTCCTTAGCGTAGAAGAAGAAACAATTTCTCTCAATTCCCTCGTCCCTCTTTTTTTTCTCCTCACTTCTCTCATTTTTCTTTTCTATTTATAGAAGAATTTTCGAAAATTTTCAGATTTGTTCTTTTATTTTTTATTGTTTGTATTTTAATAAAAAAAATCCCCACTTCCCATTTTCCTTCTTTTTAAAAATAATAATATTCCCCACCTTCCTTTACTTTTATTTTTCTTATTTTCCACTTTATTTCCCACCTTCCACTAAGTTAGTCGCAGGTGCGAAAAGCCCTGGACAGAACATATAAATTCGGGGATTGGCCATTTTTACCCATTTTTGGGTTTTAATAGCTCAGGTGAGGCACTTTTCAGGAGATGTTTCAAGAAAAAGATTGAGGTATGTGTTCTTAACTCAATTTTGGTCAAATTACAAGAACGCATAGTTGTTTTTAACATTTAATTGGTGATTTAAGTTGGAAGATTTAGAAAACCCATTTGGTTTAAATTGAAGATTTGAGGGTCAAGTTGATATCGAAATTTAGTAATTTTTGTATGGTTGGACTCGTGGTTGAATAGGCGTTCATAGTTTATAACTTTTGTCGGGTTCCAAGACGTGGGACCCACGGGCAATTTTTGAGTTAAAATTCGGATTTTGTTACAAAATTTATATTTTCATATGGAATTAATTCCAATAATTTGTATTGATTGAATCGAATTAATTGTGACTATATACGAGGCTTTCAGAGTCCACTTTGCGAGTCAAAGGCATAGCAGAGTAAAGAATTACCCGGTTTGAGGTAAGTAACTTGTCTAACCTTGTGTGGGAGAAATTCCCTTTAGGATTGGTATTGATATGGAAATTGTGATGTGTTGAAAGTCGTATATACGAGGTGACGAGTGTGTACACAGGCTAAATGTGGAAGATTATGTCTTTATATTGTGTAGGTCTCTTTTACATATTAATTAAATTATTTTATCCTGTTATATTCATCATCATTGATCTATTTTTATATTTTAAATTTGTCTGACCTTTTCTTGCTAATTGTTTTACCTCTTTAGTTGAAACTTTGTTTCTTTTATTCTGTGTATTATTTGAAGGTTGGATTTCTTAATTTAAATATTATTAATATGAAGTATTTGACATTTTAAAATTTGGTGTTGAGGCAACGTGTTAAAATTATGAAATATTATTTTTGTTGAGTTATTCCCTCCCGGATATTTTTGTGAGATTTTTGTATTCATTGTGATTGAGTTGTGAGCTCCTTATTGTGGATAATAATATTGTTGTTGATTTATTTTGGCAAGTTGAAATATTTGGGCACTTGGGGTGCAAATTATGATATACTGTGATATTGATACGCATGTAGTGGTATAAGGTCTGGGTGTTGAAACGCATGCGGTGAGATAAAGGTGGCTTGATACGCGTGGCTAGTAGGGAAAATACTAGAAGTCATGCGGCATGATAAGGGTGGCTAAAGCGCGGGATGCTATTTCGAAAAAAATAATTTCCTTAATAAAATTAAATGTGAAGGCTCCCACGGTGATATAAGAAAATGAGATATTGTGAATTTATTTATGATTTGGGATTACGAGGCGGTACCTCGGGGTGCCCTTGTTGATGTTTCTTTATGGCTGCATTTGCCTTTGGTTATTTTTGTACTTTCCTTAAAGTTGTAAATTTCTGTTTTCCTTCTGTGAGGTATTATTTGCCCTTATTATGGGTAGTTAAATTGCGACATAACCCCTTACATGGTTCATTTCCATTGTCATTCTTGTAGTATCTTGTTAAACTTTTCACCTTGTCTTTTATTATTCTAGTAGAGCCTGACCTGACTTCGTCACTACTCAACCGAGGTTAGACTTGACACTTAATGGGTACCGTTGTGGTGTACTCATACTACGCTTATGAACATCTTTTTGTGCAGATCCAGGTACTTTCTATCAGACCAGGCATCAGTGAACTACCAATACGCGGAGACTTCAAGGTATATCTGTCAGCGTCCGTAGACCTCGGAGTTTCCTTCTATCCTTATTATGTTGTTTTTCCTTATTCTCTTTAGACATTGATGTCTAGAGACACTTAGAATAAATTCTAAGAAGCTTGTGACTTATTTCTACCGAGTTTTGGGAGTTATAACTATTTGAATCGCACTTTGATTTATTTTATATGTTGAGACTTGTGTTTCAGTTTTGTATTTTGCATAATTGATAAGCTTACCTAGTCTTATAGACTAGGTTCCATCACGACATCCTACTGAGGGAAATTGGGGTCGTGACAAGTTGGTATCAGAGCTGATTTATTATTGCTCAGTATGGTGGATTTCGATATTATTTTGGGCATGGACTGGTTGTCGCCCTATCATGCTATCCTTGATTGTTACGCCAAGACGGTGACGTTGGCTATGCCAGGTCTACTGCGGCTAGAGTGGAGAGGTACGTTGGATTATGTTCCTAGCAGGGTTGTTTCATTTCTTAAGGCTCAACGAATGGTTGAGAAGGGGTGTGATGCGTATCTGGCCTATGTGAGAGATGTTAGTATTGATACTCCTATAGTGGAGTCAGTTTCGGTAGTAAGGTATTTTCCAGATGTAGTCCCAGTGGATCTTTCGGGTATTCCACCCGACATGGATATTGATTTTGGCATTGATTTGTTACCGGGCACTTAGCCCATTTCTATTCCACCATATCGTATGGCCCTAGCAGAATTGAAGGAATTAAAGGAGCAGTTACAAGAGCTGCTTGATAAGGGTTTTGTTCGGCCTAGTGTATCACCTTGTGGTACTCCTGTCTTATTTGTGAAGAAGAAGGATGGTTCTATGCGGATGTGTATTGATTTTTGCCAGTTGAACAAGGTTACTGTGAAGAATAGGTATCCATTACCACGTATTGATGACCTATTTGATTAGCTTCAGAGTGCCAGAGTGTTCTCAAAACTTGACTTGCGTTTAGGCTATCACCAGCTGCAGATTCGGGAGCAAGATATCCCGAATACTGCTTTCAGGGCTCGGTATGGTCATTATGAGTTCCTTGTGATGTCTTTTGGGTTGACCAACGTCCCAACAACATTTATGCATTTGATGAACAGTGTATTTCAGCCCTATCTTGACTCATTCGTCATTGTGTTTATTGACGACATTCTGGTGTACTCCCAGAGCCGGGAGGATCATGAGCAGCACCTGAGGACTGTGCTTCAGACTTTGAGAGAAAAGAAGTTATATGCAAAATTTTCAAAGTGTGAATTCTGACTTGATTCAGTGGAATTTTTGGGTCATATAGTTTCGTGCAAGGGGATCAAGGTAGATCCGAAGAAGATTGAGGCAGTGCAAAGTTGATCCAGACCGTCCTCATCTACGGAGATCCGGAGTTTCCTTGGTTTGGTAGGGTATTATCGCCAATTTGTAGAGGGTTTCTCTTCTATTGCTGCACCTATGATCAAATTGACCCAGAAAGGTGCTACGTTCAGGTGGACCGAGGAATGTGAGGAGAGCTTTCAAAAGCTCAAGACAGCTTTGACTACATCCCTAGTATTGGTATTGCCTACAGGTTCAGGGTCTTATACTGTGTATTGTGATGCATCGTGCATTGTTATCAGCGCAGTGTTGATGCAAGATGGTAGGGTGATGGCCTATGCGTCCAAACAGTTAAAGGTACATGAGAATAATTATTCGGTCCACGACCTCGAGTTAGAAGCTATCGTTCATGCCTTGAAGATCTGATGGCATTATTTGTACGGTGTCCATTGTGAGGTTTATAGCGATCACCAGAGTCTATAACATCTGTTTAAATAGAATGGTATTAATTTACGGCAACGGAGGTGCTTGAAGTTTCTTAAGGATTATAACATCGCCATTCTTTATCATCCCGGGAAGGACAATGTGGTGGCCAATGCCCTGAGTTGCAAAGTGGAGAGTTTGGGCAGTTTAGCATATCTACTAGTAGCAGAGAAGCCTTTAGCCTTGGATGTTCAGGCCTTAGCCAACCAGTTCGTCAGATTGGATGTTTCCGAGCCGAGCCAAGTTTTGGCTTGTGTGGTTTCTCAATCTTCTCTGTATGATCGTATAAGGGAGTGTCAGTATGATGACCCTCATCTGCTTGTCCTTAAGGAAACAGTTCAGCACAGTGATGCCAAGGAAGTCACTATTGGAGATGACAGTGTATTACGGATGCAAGGCAGGCTATGTACCCAATGTAGATGGTTTGCGTGAGTTGATTCTCTAGGAGGCTCACAGTTAGCGGTACTCCATTCATCCAGGTGCTGCAAAGATGTATCAGGACTTGAGATAGCACTATTGGTGGAGGAGGATGAAGAAATACATAGTAGAGTATGTAGCTCGGTACCTAAATTGTTGGGAGGTGAAGTATGAGCATCAGCGACCGGGTGGATTGCTTCAGAAGTTAGAGATTCCAGAATGGAAATGGGAGCGAATTACTATGGATTTTGTTGTTGGGCTCCCACGAACTCAGAGGATGTTCGATGCAGTTTGGGTGATTGTGGATAGATTGGCCAAGTCAGCTCATTTCATTCATGTGGTTACTACTTACTCTTCGGAGCAGCTGGCCCAGGTTTATATTCGCGAGATTGTCAGGCTTCATGGCGTACCAGTATCTATCATCTCTAATCGGGGTACACAGTTTACATTACAGTTCTAGAGGGCCATACAACGTGAGTTAGGTACTCGGGTAGAGTTGAGTACAATATTTCACCCTCAGACAGACGGACAGTCCGAACGCACAATTCAGATATTGTAGGATATCCTTCGTGCGTGTGTGATATATTTTAGGGGTGCTTGGGATCAGTTCTTGCCACTTGCGGAGTTTTCTTAAAACAACAACTACCAGTCGAGCATTCAGATGGCTCCGTATGAGGCTTTATATGGGAGGCGGTACCGGTCTCTAGTGGGTTGGTTCGAGCCGGGCGAGGCTAGGCTATTGGGTACCGACTTGGTTCAGGATGCTTTGGAAAAGGTTAAATTGATTCAGGATCGATTTCGCACAACCCAATCTAGAAAAAAGAGTTATGCGGATCGGAAGGTTCATGATGTTGCATTCATGGTTGGTGAGCAGGTCTTGCTCCGGGTTTAGCCTATGAAGGGTGTTATGAGATTCGGGAAGAAGGGCAAGTTGAGCCCTAGATATATTGGGCCTTTTGAGATTCTTGAGAGAGTTGGAGAGGTGGCTTACAGACTTGCACTACCACCTAGTCTCACTGCAGTTCATCCAGTGTTCCATGTTTCCATGCTTCGGAAGTATCATGGCGATCTATCTCATGTGTTAGACTTCAGCACAGTCCAGTTGGACAAGGATCTATCTTATGTTGAGGAACCAGTGGCCATTTTAGACAGACAGGTTAGAAAGTTGAGATCGAAGAGCATTGCTTCAATAAACATGCAGTGGAGGGGTCATCCGGTCGAGGAGGCGACTTCGGAGACCGAGTATGATATACGCAGTTGTTATCCCCATCATTTCACCACTTCAGGTATAGTTCTAAACTCGTTCGAGGACTAACATTTGTTTAAGGGGGAGGATGTAACGATCTGGACAGTCGTTTTGAGAGTTGTATCCACATTCCCCCATTTACTGCTCATTTTGTACTTTATAGCTGCTATATGACTTGCCTGGGTAGTTAGTTCGGGTCCGAAGAGATTTCAGAATGAATTGAAACACATAGTCTCAAGGATGAAAACTTAAGTTGAAATGGTTAACTGTATGTTGACATATGTGTAAACGACCCCGAAATAGAATTTTGATGATTCCAATAGCTCTGTATGGTGATTTTGGACTTAGGAGCGTGTCTGGAAAATTATTTGGAAATCCGTAGTTAAATTAGGCTTGAAATGGCTAAAATAAAAATTTATGCTTGGAAGTTTGACCGGGGAGTTGACTTTTTGATATCGGGGTTGGAATCTGGTTCTAAAAATTTGAATAGGTTTGTTATGTCATTTATGACTTATGTACAAAATTTGAGGTCAATCGGACTTGATTTGATAAGTTTCGGCATCGAATGTCGAAGTTTGAAATTTCTTGATTTCATTAGGCTTGAATTGAGGTATAATTCGTGTTTTTAGCGTTGTTTAATGTGCTTTGAGTCTTTGACTAAGTTTGTATGATGTTTTAGGACTTATTGGTGTATTTGGTTGAGGTCCAGGGGGCATCGGGTGAGTATCGTATGGCTAACGGATCGAAATTTGGACTTAAACAGTTGTTGGAAATTTTCGCCTTATGGTGCAATCACACCTGCAAATTTTAGATCGCAGGTATGGGTTGAGGCCGAGGTCACGACCGGGCATGAGTTGAGGCCGAGTTCGCAGAAGCGAGCAGATGGTCCAAAGAAGCGACCGGGCGTGGGTTGACGCCGAGGTCGCAGAAGCGAGCAGATGGTTCGAAGAAACGACCAGACATAGGTTGAGGCCGAGGTCGCATAAGGGAGCAGATGGCCCGAAGAAGCGACCAAGCTTGGGTTGAGGCCGAGGTCACAGAAGCGACTGCTCGACCGCAGAAATGGCTAAGTTAGTCGCAGGTGAAAAAAGCCCTGGACAGAACATATAAATCCGGGGGTTGGCCATTTTTACCCATTTTTGGATTTTAAAAGCTCGGGTGAGGCACTTTTGAGGAGAGTTTTCAAGGAAAACATTGGGGTAAGTGTTCTTAACTCAATTTTGGTCAAATTACCGGAATCCATGGTTGTTTTTAACATTTAATTGGTGATTTAAGTTGGAAGATTTAGAAAACCCTCTTGGTTTAAATTGAAGGTTTGAGGGTCGAGTTGATGTCGAAATTTAGTAATTTTGGTATGGTTGGACTCGTGGTTGAATGAGCGTTCATATTTTATAATTTTTGTCGGGTTCCAAGATGTGGGCCCCATGGATAATTTTTGAGTTAAAATTCAGATTTTGTTGGAAAATTTGTATTTTCATATGGAATTAATTCCAATAATTTGTATTGATTGAGTCGAATTAATTGTGACTATATACGAGACTTTCGGAGTCCAATTTGCGAGGCAAAGGCATAGCGGAGTAAAGAATTACCTGGTTTGAGGTAAGTGACTTGTCTAACCTTGTGGGGGGGGGAGAGGGGAGAATTCCCCTTAGGATTGGTATTGATATGGAAATTGTGATGTGTTGAAAGTCATGTATACGAGGTGACAAGTGTGTACACGGGCTAAATGTGGAAGATTATGTCTTTATATTGTATAGCTTTATATTGTGTAGGTCTCTTTTACATATTAATTAAATTATTTTATCCTGTTATATTCATCATCATTGATCTATTTTTATATTTTAAATTTGCCTGACCATTTCTTGCTAATTGTTTTACCTCTTTAGTTGCAACTTTGTTTCTTTTATTCTGTGCTTTATTTGAAGGTTGGATTTCTTAATTTAAATATTATTAATATGAAGTATTTGACATTTTAAAATTTGGTGTTGAGGCAACGTGTTAAAATTATGAAATATTATTTTTGTTGAGTTATTCCCTCTCGAATATATGTTTGAGATTTTTGTATTCATTGTGATTGAGCCGTGAGCTCCTTATTGTGGAGAATAATGTTGTTGTTGATATATTTTGGCAAGTTGAAATATTTGGGCACTTGAGGTGCAAATTGTGATATATTGTGATATTGATACGCATGTGGTGGTATAAGGTTTGGGTGTTGAAACGCATGCGGTGAGATAAGGGTGGCTAGTAGGGGAACTACTAGAAGTCATGCGGTGTGATAAGGGTGGCTAAAACGCGAGATGCTATTTCGAGAAAAATGATTTCTTTAAAAAATTTAAATGTGAAGGCTCCCGCGGTGATATAAGGAAAATGTGATATTATGAATTTATTTATGATTTGGGACTACGATGCGGTACCTCGGGAGTGCCCTTGTTGATGTTTATTTATGGTTGCATTTACCTTTGGTTATTTTTGTGTTTTCCTTAAAGTTGTAAATTTCTGTTTTCCTTCTGCGATGTATTATTTGCCCTTTTTCTGGGTAGTTAAATTGTGACATACCCCCTTACATGGTTCATTTCCATTGTCATTATTATTAGTATATTATTAAACTTTTCACCCTGTCTTTTATTATTCCAGTAGGGCCTGACCTGACCTCGTCACTACTCTACCGAGGTTAGACTTGGCACTTACTGGGTACCGTTGTGGTGTACTTATACTACGCTTCTGCACATCATTTTGTGCAGATCCAGCTACTTCTTGTCAAACCGGACATCAGTGAACTACCCGTACGCGGAGTCTTCAAGGTGTATCTACCAGCGTCCGTAGACCTCAGAATTACCTTATTATGTTGTTTTTCCTTATTCTCTTTAGACTCTGATGTATAGAGACACTTAGAATAAATTCTTAGAAGCTTGTGACTTATTTCTATCGGGTTTTGGAAGTTGTAACTATTTGAATCGCGGTTTGATTTATTTTATATGTTGATATTTGAGTTTCAAATTTGTAGTCCTCATAATTGATAGGCTTACCTAGTCTTAGAGACTAGGTGACATCACGACATCCTGCAGAGGGAAATTGGGATCGTGACACTCTGCCTCAACCTCGGCCTCGGCCTCGACCCTGGTAGTAGCTTCCATTGGGGGCTTCGGCTCATGTCCGACTGTAGATGTTGTGCGTGTTCTCGCCATATGCGGGAGAACAAGAATAGAATGGTTCAATCATCAATAATAGAGTAAAATTGCACGATAGAGAAGGAAGGAAGTGAAGTTTTTCCTAAACTCCATAGCCTCTAGAAGATAAATACTGACGTCTCCATACCGATCCTCCAGACTCTACTAAGCTTGCTCATGACTCATGAGACGTAGGCAACCTAGTACTCTAATACCAACTTATCACAACTCGGAATTCCCACCCTCGGGACAGTGATTGCGCCTAATATTTCACTTTCTAGGAAAGCCAACGTTAGAATAGTTTTTAGCCATTTTTAAACAATTCAAATTAAATGATAACCAAGAAACTGAATAAACTAAAATGGAGCGAGTAACCCAAAATAACACTGATATCTAGATACAATCCCATAACTTGTGTCACAAGTACACGAGCGGCTAGAGTGAACGAAAGCATAACTGTCTGAAATAAAATAAACAACTAGAATGATATAGAAGGGGTCTTCAGGTTTGTGAGTGTCGTGTAGTTGTACCTCAAGTCTCCACCAAGCAATCAATCCGAGCAATCTAGTTACCGCCGCTAGGACCGACTTCAAAATCTGCACAAGAAGTGCAAAGTGTAGTATGAGTACAACCGACCCCATGTACTTTGTAAGTGTCGAGCCTAACCTCAACGAAGTAGTGACGAGGCTAAGGCAGGTCACTTACAATAACCTATACGTAGTATAATAATAATAATAACAATAGGAAAGGAACATAGGAAATAATGACAAAGTAGTTAACTGATGAAAGCAAACCCAATCCTCGAAATCAGTGAAACCAGAAAATCCAATCCTCAGAATCGCAGATGAAAATACTGAAAATTTAAACAATCCAACAATGAGTACAACACACACAATCCGTTGTGGCGCGTAACCCGATCCCACCGTACAAACACAATCCTCCCTTATTTCACCATATCAATATCAAGAATAACATATAAAATCCGTTGCGGAGCGCAACCGATCCCACGGTATCAATATCAAATCCTCCCTTATTTCACCATATCAAAATCACATATAATATCTGTTGCGGCGTGCAACCCGATCCCACCATACTAATATAATATCCTCCCTTATTCCACCATATCACAACCGTTGCAGTGTGCAACCCGATCCATAAACAAAATCAATAAATGTAATCAATTCAACAACTCAATTCATAAGAATCTCTACGATTAAAGAATACGAAAACAAAGCAATAAGGAACCCCTGTATCAAATCAAGGAATACTATAATTTATACAAAGTAACAACACAAGCCAAATATAGGACAATTAAAGGGTACAAGTAAGGCAATTAAGGCAAGTAGCAATTAATCATGAAATTATGGAGAAAACGAATATTTCAATACAAGACTAACTAATGACAAGTAGCAAGTTATGGCATAGAAAGTAATTAAAGCATTTAGCAGTTAAGACATGGAATAAGATAATTAATGAAATACATGAAAGCATGGAAATAATTATTTTAACGGCGTATATGCACTCGCCACCTCGCATATACGCCATTACACATGTAATTCAAATAACATATAGCTCAAGGGTTCCTAATTCCCTCAAATCAAAATTAGACCCAACACTTGCCTCGTTCTGCAAGCAAATCAAAGCTCAATCGGGGCCTTTCCTCTAAAATTTGCCTCCAAACCATTCGGATCTAACAAAAATCGACTTAATATCAACAAACAATGCTAGGGAAATCAATTACAATATATAAAGTTAAAATCTTTACACTTTTCCCAAAAAGTCAACAAAAGTCAACCCCAGACTCGCTTGGTCAAAACCCGAGATTCGGACAAAAATTCAATTACAAATTTACCCCCGAGGCCGATTACGCAATTATTTCAAAATCTGGCCTCTATTTGAGGTTTAAATCTTAATTTTACAAAAATATTCAATTCTACCTAAACCCTTAATTTTCTACCATGAAAGAGCTTATATTAAGGTTAAAAATCAACGGGTGTTGATGGAAATGGAAGAAAACGAGTTAAAGTATATTAATCTATGAAATGGTGATAAAATATATCTTCAAAAATGCCTTAAGGCCGAACTCTAATGTGAAGATGGTGAAAAATGCGTGAAATCCCGATTTTTAGAAGTTTTAAAGTCTAGGCGCGCCAGGTGTTCTTCGCATTCGCGAAGCACCTAACGCATTCGCGAAGAGCACTGGCCAAAAGGCCATGTAACGACCCGGCCGGTCGTTTTGAGTATTACAACCCCGTTCCCCTATTTACTTCTCAATTTATGCTTTATAATTGTTATGTGACTCGCCGGGGTGGTTAGTTAGGGTCTGGTGAGGTTTGAGAATGAATTGGGGCACTTAGTTCCAAGGTTTAAAGTTTAAGTTAAAATAGTGACCGGATGTCGACTTATGGGTAAATAACCCCGGAATAAAATTTTCTGATTCCAATAGCTTTGTAGGGTAATTTTGGACTTAGGAGTGTGCCCGAAAAATTATTTGGAAGTCCATAGTGGAATTAGGCTTGCAATGACGAAAGTTAAATTTTTTGGAAGTTTGACCGGGGGTGGGGGGTGACTTTTTGATATCGGGGTCGGAATCTAGTTCTGAAATTTTTTATATCTTCGTTATATCATTTATGACTTGTGTACAAAATTTGAAGTCAATCGGACTTGATTTGATAGGTTTCGGCATCGAATGTAGAAGTTGGGAATTCTTAAGTTTCTTAAGCTTGAATTGTGGTATGATTCATGATTTTAGCTTTATTTGATGTGATTTGAGACCTCGTATAAGTTTGTATCATGTGTTTGGGACTTGTTGGTATGATTTGAAGGGTCCCGAGGGGCTTGGTTGTATTTTTGGATCATTGGTTGAGAGACTAGTAAAGTTAAGAAATTTGGGAGTTTGACCATGGTCAATATCGGATCAATATTGGGTTAAGACGACCTCTTTTAAGTGTTTTGAGAGCACGAGCAGGTCCGTAGCATGTTTTATGATTGAAATTCATATATGATTTGTGTCCGGGAGGTTCCGGATGAATTTCAAGGTGGTTTCGTATCATTTCAGAGAAGTTTGAGTTTGCTGGTTTCTAGTGAGGTACTGTTCATTCGCAATTGCGAACTATTTATCGCAATTGTGAAAACACTGTTCATTCGCAATTGCGAACCATTTATCGCAATTGCGAAAACACTGTTCACTTGCAATTGCGAACAATTTGTCGCAATTGTGAACATTGTTCATGGGAGGTACTGTTCATTCACAAATGCGAACCTCGACAGAATGTTTAAGATGTGAAAATGGGACCATTTTTACCAAATTGGAGCTCGGGAAGAGGCGATTTTCGGGAGATTTTCAAGGAAAACGACGGGGGTAAGTGTTCTTAACTCAATATTGGTCAAATTACTCGAATCCATGGTTATTTTTAACATTTAATTGGTGAATTAAGTTGGAAGATTTAGAAAAACCTCTTGGATAAAAGTGAGGATTTGAGGGCCGAATTGTTGTCGGAAATTAGTAATTTTGGTATGGTTAGACTCGTGGTTGAATGGATTGTCGGATTTTGTGAGCTTCGTCGGATTCCGAGACTTGGGCCCCACAGGCAATTTTTGGGTTAAAATTCAGATTTTTGTTAGAAAAAATTGTATTTTCTTATGGAATTTATTCCTATAATTTGTATTTATTGAATCAAATTAATTATAATTAGATTCGAGCCGATCGGAGTTGGAAAATCAAGAAAAGGGCATACTACTTGATTGATTGGGCGTGGTTCGAGGTAAGTGACTTGTCTAACTTTGTGGGGAGGGGGGAGGGAGGGGAGGGAATTTTCCTTAGGATTAATGTTGATATGATAATTGTGATGTGTTGAAAGTCGTGTACACGAGGTGACGAGTATGTACACGGATTAAATATGGAAGATTATGTCTTTAAATTGTGTAGATCATTGTTGCATATTAATTAAATTATTTGATCTTGTTATATTCTGTATCATTGATTTAATTTCTATACTTTAAATTTGCTTGACCTTTTCTTGCTAATTATTTTACCTGCTTAGTTGAAACTTGGTTTCTTTTATTCTGTGCATTATTTGAAGGTTGAATTTCTTTAATTTAAATATTATTAATACGAAGTAATTGATATTTTAAATTTGGTATTGAGGCAACGTGTTAAAAATTATAAAAATTATATTTTTGCTGAGTTATTTATTCCCGAATATTTTGAGAGATTTTTGTACTCATTGTGATTGAGCCGTGAGCTCCCTATTGTAGAAAATATTGTTGTTGTTGATTTATTTTGGCAATTTGAAATATTTGAGCACTTGAGGTGCAGATTGTGATATATTGTGATATTGATATGCATGCGGTAGTATAAGGTCTGGATGTTGAAACGCATGCCGTGAGATAAGGGTGGCTTGATACGCGTGGCTAGTTGGGGAACTACTAGAAGTCATGCGATGTGATAAGGGTGGCTAAAATGCGGGATGCTATTTCGGGGAAAATGATTTCTTTAAAATTTAATATGAAGCCCGCGGTGATATAAGAAAATATGATATTGTGAATCTATTTATGATTTGGGACTACGAGGCGGTAGCTCGGGAGTTCCCTTGTTGATATTTCTTTATGGCTACATTTGCCTTTGATTATTGTCGTGATGTTTCTTAAAGTTGTAAATTTCTGTTTTCTTTCCGCGAGGTATTACTTTCCCTTATTTTGTGTAATTTAATGGTGACATTCTACTTACTTGATTCATTTCCATTGTCATTTATTGTTATTATGTTGTTAAACATTTCACCATGTCTTTTATTATTCCAGTAGGGCCTGACCTGACCTCGTCACTACTCTACCGAGGTTCGGCTTGGCACTTACTGGGTACCGCTGTGGTGTACCCATACTACGCTTATGTACATCCTTTTGTGCAGATCCAGGTACTTCCTACCAGCCTAGATATCAGTGAGCTACCTGTGTATGGAGACTTCGAGGTATATCTGCCTGCGTCCGCAGACTCTGGAGTCCCCTTCTATCCTTATTATGTTGCTTCTTTATTTTCTTTAGACTCTGATATATAGAGACATTGAAAAAAAATTCTTAGAAGCTTGTGACTTATTCCTACCGGGATTTAGAAGTTGTAATTATGTGAATTTCAGATTTATTTATTTCGCATTGACAGGCCTACCTAGTCATAGAGACTAGGTGCCATCACGATATCCCACAGAGAGAATTTGGGGTCGTGACATGCCATCATGATCGCGGTCACCTTTTCACGTTCGCGAAGGCTTATCCCCCATTGCCTTCGCGTTCACGAGCCTAGGCTCGCGTTCGCATAGAGTGACCTACCTAGCTCCCCCAAAACCCCACAAACCTTCGCGTTCGCGTGTGGGTGGTCACATTCGCGAAGGGTAAGCCTCCCAAAGCTTCGCGTTTGCGAGTTGTTTCCCGCATTCGCGTAGAGTAAAACCACCCTAGCCCCAAGTTCCCCTTCGCAATCACGATAGTGGCTTCGCGATCGCGAAGCACAAAACACCAGACAACAACAGACTTAAAACCAGCAATAGCCTAAGTCTAAAAATCACTTCATATCCTATCTGAAACTCACACGAGCCCCTCGGGCTCCAAACTAAACATGCACATAAGTGTAATAACAACGTATGAACTTGCTCGCGCGATCAAAACACCAAAATAAAAATAGAACTACGAATCAAACATCCAAATGAATGACATTTTCAAAGAAACTCAAGAACAAGCAATTTTACAACGGGACGTCCGAATTACGTCAAATCAACTCTGTTTTGCACCAAATTTTGCAGACAAGTCATAAATACTGAAATGAACTCATATCAAGTTACAGAACCAAAATCCGAATCCGGTAGCAACAAAGTTAACCTACGGTCAAACTTAAAAATTTTTTAAACCTTTAAATTACTAATTTTTAATAAATCACGTTAAATCAAGTTAAGGACTTCCTAATTCGATTCCGGGAATACGCCCAAATCCCAAATCACGACACCCCCGGGTCCTCTTACACAAAACGTTGACCGTAGTCAACTCAAATGAGTTTTAAGGCAAAATTTCATATTTTCTTCAATTTTTCACATAAAACTTTTTCGGAAAAAGACACGGACTGAGCACGCAAATCGAGAAAGGCTAAACGGAGCTATCCGAGGTCTCGAAACACTGAAATAAAGGTTAAAACTATAAATAACCTATCGGGTCATCATAAATATGAGTATGAAATAAAACAACATTGACCGTGAGAATATATATAGCCGACCCAACTTGTGTTTGATTGATGTTTATATTCTTTACTTCATTCTTATACTCTTAAGAATATTATTGAGTATATAAACTTCTAGAGTAATGTTTATCGTTTGGAATATAGTTTGGAGATTTAGTAAATATTTAAACATAGGAGTAGGTCACAACTTGCAATATAAATATGCATATATCACTGACATCCCCATGCTATGCTCATAGGAAAATTTCTTCTTCTAATATCCGTTGAATATTTAACATCCTTCTGTTCTTTCCAATATTTTCTTCATTCCCAACTTTTCTATCTTCCTATTGTCAGCATATACAGTTCTCAAAAACCATGGATTTACATGATATTACACAATCCATCAACAATATTGAAATGACTCAATTTCTGTCAAATCACAACTCTAATTATATGATGTGCAACTCAATCGATGAACATAACGCGCTACATCTTTTACCAATCCACGACGAGACTTTTGATATTGAGAAACTGAGTTCAATGGATGCAATGAGGGAGATGATTTTTCGTATGGCGATGATGCAACCTATTCACATTGATACAGAGTCAGTAAAACCGCCTAAGAGAAAGAACGTGAAGATATCAAAAGATCCACAGAGCGTTGCAGCTAGGCATCGGAGGGAAAAAATAAGCGAGAGGATAAGGATTTTGCAGAGACTTGTTCCTGGTGGTACAAAAATGGACACAGCTTCTATGTTAGATGAGGCTGTTCATTATGTTAAGTTTTTGAAGAAACAACTCAAATCTTTGGAACAAGCAGCTGCTGTTAATAGGCCAATGATTACTGGATTTTCCACAACATTAATGGCACAACCTGTGGATTATTTAAGTTCTTTTAGGTCATGCCAAACTCCTCATTTGATGAGCTCTAATGCACAAATGCTAAGTTAAGTGAAGTGAAAGAATAATGTATTTAAATCATGAATATGTTCATTTAGTTTTTGTAAAGATTTGGTTCATACGGAGTACTAGTCTTCCCTTTTGGATTTAGAAGTCTCGAGTCTCCCAACACTGAGTGGATCTTTTCTTTTCGTTGTATGAATCAATGCGATAAAAGGTTGAATCTCAATGAAGTAGGAAGGTCAAAGTCAATCGATCTCTTGCTGTACTTATAATTTTGTTAACAATTCAATGAAAATGTGACCATTGCAAATGTAATTTTCCTTTTTGTTTTTCTAAGCATAATTAGAAGTGTTTTTGTTTTAATTACGAGTTAACATTTCCTAAAACAACTAGATAGAAGAGTATGACTTAAACAAATATTTATAACATGGAGGGATTAAAATTAGAAGATTCTGTTATGGAGCTATTGGAAGTATTTTGTTTGTATTAAAGTAGGATAAGAGATCATAATTCAGGATTTTATATTTTTCATTTGATGCTCAAGATAATAAGGTAAGATTTTGAAACATGGGAATCAGGAGGTCATTATACTCTATTAGTTAGCATTTTCTCTTCAACATTATCAGCTCAAGCTATAGAATTTCATTAAGTAATTTTGTCGATTCAAGAATTGCTATATAACCTAAGTTTGTAAAAGCTTATTATATTCTTTATTAATTGGTTTACGTATCATTAACTCGAACTAGCGTAAACATATTATCAATAAATTTACAATCCGTTTTCAATTAAGCACTCGAATATCAATCCTTTTAATATTAAGCATAACAACCCTATAATTACGATGGAGTAAAAAAACAAATATATATGATTAGCATTTTCAAATGAAGTAGACTTATAGACGAAGAATTAGTAGTAGATTATAATCGAATACTCAATTATTATTAATAATAATATGATCTATGATCTGCCCAAATATTTTATTTTGGTTTTTCATTCGGTCTCGAATACTTGTTCTAAGGTCTAACTAATTTCATGTCATGTAAGACCCATTGAAAGAAAAAATATTTGTTATCAGATTTTTTTTATTCTCAGAGCTCAAATATGCAACTTCTGTCATAAATTCTATCCATCATATTAGAATTAGAGACATGCACCTTGTTGCATGCGGTG
The DNA here is from genome assembly GCF_000715075.1 of Nicotiana tabacum. Taxonomy (NCBI): domain Eukaryota; kingdom Viridiplantae; phylum Streptophyta; class Magnoliopsida; order Solanales; family Solanaceae; genus Nicotiana; species Nicotiana tabacum. The sequence continues at coordinate 88,936,107 of NC_134093.1, read as the reverse complement.
TCACGAGACACTCCTTTGTAATTCTTTTTACTAGATATATATAAAAAAAATAAAAATATTAAGGATAAATATTTATATTAATTTATTATTTACAATGATTTATTTATTATTTCACTTTTTTTAAAATTGTAATACCACTTATAAAATATCCAAAGTACACCACTGATTAGAATAAGATGGCAACATAATAAAAACAATATGATTAGTTTCCCGATGAAGCCGTATGGCAGTAGAAATATGAATGGTGGTGCCAAGTGTCACAAAATGTGGACACTCCAATTAAAGAAATTGTTCATGTATTGACTCCTAAGAGACAAAATCATGGATTGTTCCTATCAATGGAAACCAATCAATGTTGTGTAATCCTTATGCTTTATTTTTTATTTTTCGTGATATAAAGATTAGAGCACTTAGAATATACTTTTTATTGTCAAATTTTGCATTTTGCAACCTACCCAACTACTCGGTGCATTGTACTTTTTACTTCAAATTGGATCTATGCAATGCACGGAAATTGACTTCCTTGTATTTTCCGTTATTCTTTCTCCTTTTTTGTTCTTTTCTAGTTCATGTCAATTGAAAAATAATAATGAAATAGTTTACTTTGTCTCATTTTATGTGATGCATTTTTATTGAGCACGAAATTAAAATAAAAAAAAGACTTTTAATACTTATAATCTAAAACAAATTATAGATATTTGTGTAATTATAAATCATCGCATCTAGGCTAATATGAGAAGCTTAAAGCTAAACTATTTTCAAATATAACTTATTTTTTTAGGACAGACTGAAAACGTATCATTGTGTTAATTAAAAAAAAATTCGTCACATGGATCAATTAAATGGTAACACGTGTCAGCAAAATTACGAAGGAAATGAAGAATGACGTGTAAAGTACACTGAAACTAAACATATTAGTACTGTAATATGTTAAATAGTGTTTATGATGTTTTTGACCACAACTTTGAGATTGGTATCTTCTACGGGCGTAGAAAGTTTGTCGCATGATGTGATTGACTCCTGAATTAAGTTAGGTAGTGTGCTTCTGAGCCATGGAGTGCTTATGAAGAGAACTATCCTACTTGTGATTCAGAGTTGATAGCAGAATTCTCGTATTTTCACATGGCAGCATGATAAATGCAGTGAGTCATGTGAGATTGGGATTGAATAAAAAATGTTGCAGTTCATTTTCAAAAGGAAGGTTATGAATTTGAGTCAGCATGAGAGGTCTCGACTGCTTAAGAGGGTGATGGTACTATCTTGATGTCACCTGAGAAGGGTGTGGGTTGTATATGTCATGACCCAAAACTACCACCGATCGTGATAGCGCTAACCCACTTGCTAGGCAATCCAATTATGAAATATTAACGAAATATGATAACGAATTACAGAATAAATAAGTCTGGAAGATAAATAACCATAGATAATATAAAATCATAATAGAACTCCCCAGAACTGGTAACACTGAGGCATGAGCTTTACAGTATGAATACAAGTCTGAAATACAAAAATACTATCTAAAACAACAATAGCAAATAAACATAGGAAGAGATGCCACTGACTACAATCAGAAAGCAGCTCTACCTCGATCTCCAAAACACAACGAACATATCTTCTCATAAAGCTAGACTAGATCCAACTCCTGAATATGCACAATTAAGTACAGAGTATAGTATGAGTATAACCGACCTCATATACTCTATAAGTATCATGACTAACCTCGGCGAGGTAGTAGTGACAAGAATTGCTAATGATACTCACTTAACAACCTGCTCAGTTCATAAATATCCAAGTATATAGTAATAGTACCAAACTAAACGTGAAATAGAGTTATAACCATATCAATGGACATAAAGAAGATGTGCCCAAGTCTTATTACAGTTTTACAACTCAATATATAGAGAAGATATGCATTTATCACCAAAAGATCATCAACCTTAGCATATACAGAAAATACATATTAAGAATCAAGTCAATGTGCACAGATTAACATATAGAGAAGAAATGTACCATGTCTTTACTTTTCAGTCAAAACAACATACACTACTAGAAAATATAAAATTTTCGATCATTAAATCGATTAAAAATCAGTCGGAAATCACTTATTCCCGACAGATTTCCGACGATAATGAAGTGATCGAAATATAGATGGTCGCAAAAAAATTTCGACGAAAACAGTCAGATATTTGAGACCAAAACATTCGCAAAGAGGAAAAAACTAGGAGACCGGCTAAATTTGACTTTTGCGACCGAAACGGTCAGTAATTTTGTGACCAAAACAGTCACACATTTAAAATAAATTATTAATTATTTCTTGACAGTTCCGACCATTTTGGTCGATAATTTTAGTAATTAATTTAAATTAAATTCATAATTTCCGATCAAATCTGTCAAAAAAATTAAAATTAAATTAAAAAATAATTAATTTTTTCGACCACTTCAGTCGTAAATCTGGGAATTCCCAGCTAAGTTTTCAGTCTAAACTCATATTACATTCAAGATTAGTACTATCGATCATCATCGATTTTAGTCTCCTCATTGTTAAATTCTTTCATTGAATGTTGTTTTCCATGATTTGCCATGAATGTCCGCATCATACTTATTGTTTCTTGAGCATTATTCTATTGTTGAGATAATTCATCGATTTACGTCCGTATTTTCTCAATTTCTTCGGGTGAAGCAGAAACACCACTAAATAATGCGGTTGGACGACTGGATGATGGCTGCGCTCCAAGTCCGTAGACTTTACTTTTATTTATTTTCATGAAAAATAAAAAATATATATATTTAAATGAGCAAGAGAAGAAACATACAACTTGTGCAAAATAATATTAAAACGAAGTCATATATAAAAAAATATAAAAATATTTTATACCTTTATTTACTCCACCAGCTGCCTGTGTCTATATCGAAGTCATATTTTCGGGCGTCGGCTGGGAATCAGGCTGAGTTTGTTGCCACTCCTCTATTATTCTGTGATACCCTTCCTGAAATATTGTTGACAAATATTATACAAATGAATTAATCTTAATCAAGAATAAAGATAGTATTGTTAGAATCTTACATATGTCTCTGATACATGCAGTTCGACCCATGTTTCTCTTGTACCATCCTTCTTCTTCTTCTTCTTATGTGTATCCTCAAAGACAGTAGCATGAGATACATCTCCCCCATGTGCCTTTTCCTTTCAAAATAAAAAATATGAGTTTATTACTTGAATCTCATATAAGTAAAGCTAAGAAAAATCTTATAAATAACTTACCAATCTCAATCGATGGGCCACAAAACTAATTGAACCTTCGGTGTGCAATGAGCCACCCTTACTGGAGGCTCTGTTTACCTTCCTTTGCCTTTTTACTCCTCTTATTTCATTCTTCAGTATTCCACTTTGTCAGTAGTTGATTCCAGATATCTTCACGCAACCACAAAGACCTGCTCCCACCTTTCCGAGCAACAAAGTTAGTATCTTTAATCCTTTTCTGAGCTCTCTTCTCGAAATTGTCATTCACCAGATTTTCATGTTGAGGCTGCCATGCACACTTAGCCTGCAATTAAAATAAATGTTAGACAAACATAATAAATATTATATAAATTATATTTATTCGTATCTTAAATTGAAACCACATATTCAATCTGATTTGGTATGGAATATCTCTCAAGGAATTTCACGATTCATGGGGAAATGGCTTCTTAGCTTCCACAACTATATGTGTGGCTTGAAAGAAAAACCTGCATTATATATAAAATAAACATTCGTTAAATATATGTAGATCTTTATTCTAATAATTAAAATTAAAGAATTACTTACTCGTCCCCATGGGGTACGATAATCAATCAATGCATATGATCGTACTCTACAGTCCCACCAGCATACTGTCTCTGTGAATGAGCAACTGCGTAACGACCCGACCGGCCATTTTGAGTATTATAATCCCGTTCCCTCATTTACTGCTCAATTTATGCTTTACAGCCGTTCTATGACTTACCGAGTTAGTTGGTTCAGGTCCTGAAAGATTTCGGAGTAAAATGAGACACTTAGTCTCTTAATTGAAAACTTAAGTGAAAAAGTTGACCGAATATTGACTTATGTGTAAACGACCTCGGAATTTAATTTCGGTGATTCCAATAGCTCCGTATCGTGATTTTGGACTTAGGAGCGTGTCCGAAAAATTATTTGGAGGTCCGTAGTGGAATTAGGCTTGAAATGACGAAAGTCGAATTTTTGGAAAGTTTGACTGGGGGTTGACTTTCTGATATCGGGGTCGGAATCCAATTCTGAAAATTGAAATACCTCCATTATGTCATTTATGACTTGTGTGCAAAATTTGAGGTCAATCAGACGTGATTTGATAGGTTTCGGCGTTGTTTGTAGAAATTTGAAATTTCAAAGTTCATTAGGCTTGAATTGGGGTATGATTCGTAGTTTTAGCATTGTTTGAGGTAATTTGAGGGTTCGACTAAGTTTGTATGATGTTATAGGACTTGATGGTATGTTTAGTTGAGGTCCCGGGGGCCTCGGGTGAGTTTCTGATGGTTAACGGATCAATTTTGGACTTGGCATTCTAGCTGAAGAATGCTGGTTTTCTGTCACTGGTTTCCTTCTATGCAATTGAATGAGAATGTCCGCGATCGCATAGGCTTGTTTGAGTCAGTGATGATTTGGTTCTTCGCGATCGCGTGAAAAGGGTCGTGATTGCGTAGCTGTGCGAGTTTGTTATTCGCGAACGCGTGAAAGAAGGTCGCATTCGCGTATAGTAAGTGGAGCAGAATTAGAGGGCACACGTTTTGTGCTTTGCGATCGCGTGGACGAGTCTGCGATCGTGTAGGCCTGTGAGAGTGAACTTCGCGATCGCGTGAAAAATTACGCGATCACTTAGGGTTAAATCTGGGCAGTGAAAATTTGTGCTTCGCGATCGCGTGTGGTTATCCGCGATCGCGTAGAGCAAATGACTGGGCAAAGAGTTTAAGTTCTGAAAATGAGACTTCGTCCTATTTTTCATTTTTACCGATTTGGAGCTCGGAGAGAGAGAATTTTCAAGAAAAATAATGGGGTAAGTGTTCCTAACTTAAAATTGGTTAAATTACCCGAATCGATGGTTGTTTTTAACATTTAATTAGTGAATTAAGTTGGAAGATTTAGAATAACCTCTTGGTTTAAATTGAAGATTTGAGGGTCGAGTTGAGATCGGATTTTGGTAAAATTGGTATGATTAGACTCGTAGTTGAATGTGCTTTCGGATTTAGTAACTTTTGTCGGGTTCCGAAACGTGGGCCCCACGAGCAATTTTTGAGCTAAATTTCAGATTTTATTAGAAAATTAGTATTTTCTTATGGAATTAATTCTAATAAATTTTATTGACTGAATCAAATTAATTTTAGTTAGATTCGAGGCGTTTGGAGGCCAAATCACAAGGAAAAAACATTGCAAAATAAAGAATTACACAGCTTGAGGTAAGTAACAGTTCTAAATTTGGTCATGAGGGTATGAAACCCCGGAATATGTATTATGTGATTGGTTTTGAGGTGGCGCATGCAACGACCTGACCGGTCGTTTTGAGCATTTACGTTCCTTTAAACTGTTTGAAGTCTTGAATAACTTCCTACGAGGTATTATGACTTGTGTGAATTGCCGGTTTTGGTTTTAAGGTATTTCGGAGTTAGCTTGGAAGAATGAATTTTCATGTTGAAAGCTTAAGTTGAAATAGTTGACCAGATATTGACTTATGTGTAAACGACCTCGAAATTTAATTATGATGATTCCAATAGCTCCGTATCGTGATTTTGGACTTAGGAGCGTGTCCGAAAAATTATTTGGAGGTCCGTAGTGGAATTAGGCTTGAAATGCCGAAAGTTGAATTTTGAGAAGTTTGACCAGGGGGTTGACTTTTTGATATCGAGGTCGGAATCCGATTCTGGAAATTGGAATAGCTTCATTATGTCATTTTATGACTTGTGCGCAAAATTTGAGATAAATCGGACGTGATTTGTTAGGTTCTGGAGTCGTTTGTAGAAATTAGAAATTTCAAAGTTCATTAGGCTTGAATTGGGGTGTAATTCATGGTTTTAGCATTGTTTGAGGTGATTTGAGGGTTCGACTAAGTCCGTATGATGTTCTAGGACTTGTTGGTATATTTGGTTGAGGTCCCGAGGGTCTCGGGTGAGTTTTGTATGGTTAACGGATCATTTTTGGCCTTGGTGAGATTGCTTATATCTGCTGCTGTATTTTTCTGATTTTCTTTTCCGCGTTCGCGAGTGGGCCCTCGCGTTCGTGAAGAGTGTTTTCTGAGTGTGAGGTTTTGTTCTTCGCGTCCACGAAGGGGAGGATGCGAACGCAAAGTTATGGTCTGTGTGTGCATCGCGAACGCATGAAAGATGTCACGTTCGCGAAGAGGAGTGAGGCTATTAGGAACCCCGGGTCCTTGTTCTACGCGTTCGCGAGGTGGCAGTCACGTTCGCGAAGGCCTGAGCTGGTAAAGCTTCGTGGTCGCGTTCGCAAAGGGTAAGGTTTGCAAAGCTTCGCGTTCGTGAAGCCGTGGTCGCGTTCGCGAAGGGTAAGGTTTGTTCGCGAAGGGTTAAATTTCTGGGCAGTCGAGTTGTGCTTCGCGAACGCGAGGGACCTGTCGCGTTCGCGAAGAAGAATGGTCTGGACAGAGAGTTTAAGTTGGGAAGAGGCGATTTTCGGGAGTTTTTCAAGAAAAATAATGTGGTAAGTGTTCTTAACTCAATATTGGTTAAATTACCCGAATCCATGGTTTTTTTTTAATCATTTAATTGGTGAATTAAGTTGGAAAAGTTTGAAAACCCTCTTAGTTTAAATTGAAGATTTGAAGGCCGAGTTGTGGTCGGATTTGAGTAATTTTGATATGATTGGACTCGTGGTTGAATGGGGGTTCAGATTTTGTAAGTTTTATCGAATTCCGAGACGTGGGCCCCACGAATATTTTTGGGGTGTAATTTTGGATTTTTGGAAAATATTAGTATTTTGATATGGAATTAATTCCTATAATTTTTGTGAGCGGAAACAAATTAATTGTGACTAGATTCGAGCCATGTGGAAGTTGATACGCGCATAATGGAATTTCTGGAGCATTGTTTAGCTTGCTCGACATTGGATTCGGCTTGTTCGACGTAAGTAACTCTTCTAATCTTGGAGTTGAGGGTATGAACCCTGAATATATGTATTTCGTGAATTGTTGGGCGTGTGGGTGTGCACTATAGAAATTGTGACATAATTGTTTCTGTAAAATTTTGTAGTTAAATGATCTTGGCATTTTCCATGCGGTTTTATGAGTTAAAGAAATTGAGCTGAAAAGCATATTAAAAATCATGTTGAGGCTATGTGCCAGTATTATTGGGACTCACAGAGGTCATATTGTTGTGAATTATTTATTTTAAATTGAAATTCATACTCAGTCATATACATTTCATTGCAGATCATATCTAAGTCTCTGTTGTTATTTATTGATACATCATATCATCATTTTGGGCTATTCTTATGACATTGTGAGCCCATGAGAGAGAGACTGGAGAGATTGATGACTGAGGGAGGTCGAGGGCCTGATTGTGAAGATATTATTTTTTGGGATCGGGCTGCACGCCGCAGCAGGCCACGTCGGCTTTATATATATTATACTATTGCACGTGAGTTGGCCGTGCGGCACGTGAGTTGTCTGTGCGGATCCAGATATTATTAAAGTACGTGAGTTGTCCGTGCAGCACGTGAGTTGTCCGTGCGGATCCAGATATGATATTATAGCACGTGAGTTGTCCGTGCAGCATGTGAGTTATTCGTGCTTATAGCGCTTGGGTTGTAGGAGCCCCTCATGAGTCTGTACACACCCCCAGTGAGCGCATTCGACTATAAACAGGGATCGGGCTGCACGCCACAACAGGTATTGTATAGTGCTAAGTGATTGAGTGTGCTGAGCATAGTGAGAAAGAATGCGAGACAATGAGATTGAGTACTCTGAGAGTGTGAGTACATGAGTACAATCTCTGAGATACATTGCATTGACATGCACACATGACATATATGCATAGAGATGTGTTTTCCTCATGCTGTACAGTATCACATCATTCATAATTTCTCACACATGTTGACAGATGGGCATAGTGATGCATTTGTTTTACACGGGTTATCTGGAAAGAAAATGAAACATATCATTTATTATTGAAAGTATTTTGGGAAAATTATTGCTTTCAAACTTATTCATATTTTTGGAAATTTCGGTAAACGATTTGGGTTTTCCACAGATGTACTTGAAATGGAGAACTATTATTTTTGAAATCATGATTTGGCTGAGCATTTTATCTCTGAGTTACTTATGGTATTATTTGCTTTATGTTGTTATGGACTGTTGTGGACTAGTGGTTTTGGACCCAACCTTGGTAGAAGCTCGTCACTACTTTCAACCTACGGCTAGGTTTGTTACTTACTCAGTACATGGGGTCGGTTATACTGATACTACACTTCCGCACATTACATGCAGATATTGGCTATTGTTGTTGTTGTGCTCGATAGTTGTGGGACTTGAAGATGTACCTGCGTTTCTATTGTAGCTGCCTCTTATTCAGGGTAGCCTTAGATTTATAAAATCTATGTTTATGTATTATTCAAACAGACTATGTATTTATTTCATTTCTGCTTTGTTTACTCTATTCTAAGAAGCTCATGATTTGTACTACCAGTTCTTGGGGGATGTATAAGATTTAAACCTTTATTCACTTAAATTTATTTAATAATGGCTATTGGAATTGGATAATTGAAAGTTGGCTTATCTAACGGGTTGCGTTAGGATTCCATCACGACTAGTTGGATTTTGGGTCGTGACAAAGTGGTATTAGAGCTCTAGGTTCATAGGTTCTACAAGTCATGAGCAAGTGTCTAGTAGAATCTTGCAGATCGGTATGATGACATCCATACTTATCTTCGAGAGGCTACAGGGCATTTAGGATTTATACTTCCCATCTTTCTTTCTTTATCGAGCGGTATTGATTCAGCTTGGGACATAACTCTTTGAATTCCTTCCATGTATTCGTATGTGCACATGAGCGCTCGGTATCAGTTGTGCATCGCCGGCTTATAATTCTATGAACGAGGTTCGAGGTGAGTATTCTGTGTTTTGGTAATGGGCCAGCCTGGAGGACTTGAGGCCATGGTTAGACCGTAGCTTGAGCTCGGTAGCTTCAGTTGTAACCTGTACAGTTGGACTTATATGTCCGGTAATGACCCTATAGTGGAATTTGTGGCTCGATGAGTGGTGGAATGCGGTGTGATGAGTACGATGTAACTGCGGGATGTGTTAAAACGATTTGAACGTGACGAGAAGTGTTTCCTTGAAATGTAAAGGAAGGTCATTGGGTGCTTTATTTTTGTTTTGATGTGACGTACAATCTCGAGTATGAATGTTTTTAAAGATCTTTCACGTTGTTAAATTTTGGGGCAAATTAAATTCTCGTGTCTAGTTAATAAGTTTGGACTCAGAAAGATTATGTGATTTCATAGTAATTGTGGTTGCGAAAGGGTATAACAAGATACCAATTTGAGACTAAGCAGGTGGGTTATCTCCTGCACAGTAATCTATGTAGGTGTGTTACTTATGATGTGAATAGAGAGTTTCTTTTCTACCACCGGGGCGTATGTGTTGAGATTTGAATTTGAATCGGGTTGAGAAAATTTGACTTGATTGTCGCAAGAATAAATGCTAACTTAGCGGATGATTGAGGTATTTTATGGTGGGTGTTGCATAATCTTGAGAAGCATTTTCGTTGAACTAACTGTAGTATTATGAAAGTAATGAAGTATGGGTATTATGAGTTATCTAGTGTTTTGTTCTATGGCTTTGAGCCAAGTGGGGGAGTCTGTTATTGACAATTCAATTTCATGGATATATGTTAAATTTTAGTTTTGGTTTGAGGCATACTTGTAGGTTAGTTATGACTTACAGAGGTGGAGATCGAGGATGGCTCAGGTAAGTAAATTCCTGGATACGGGTTACATTGAACTTTATGAAAATATGAAAATTATGGAATGATTAAGTTGTTAATTTGAAGGATGTAGTGCGCACGAAGTATGAATTCGATTGGTAGTGTTAAGGCAGGGTTACTTCTTTGAGTGTTGATCGTGCTAAAAGAGCACATATCTTTCGGCCCGTTTGGGGCGGAGTAAATTAGATTTGAGCAGAGTGGATGACTCTCGAGAGGGTTTTAATGGATTCAAAATGTATATGTGGAAATAGAAATTTTTTCGAATTTGTATATCACTAGAATCGGTTACTTACATTGGATGGTATCGAGATGTGCAGTAATTCTGTTTGACTATGGATTCTACATTTCAGTATAAGAAAGGAAAGAGGAATAATTTTAAATTTGCATAAGGTATTTTCAGAGTGAGTGTTACAGTTGTGGTATTTATGGAGGTGCTTAAGAAGAATACAGTGGCTTATGGGACTTAGGGCGGTGTAGTTTTATGCTAGGATGTCTTGTAGTGAGCTTTGGGTAAAGTAGTGGTATTCTGACAAGGAGAATTGGCAACTTGAGGATAATCCAGAAGAAAATCGGATGAAATAGGACAAATGGGTAACGTGCGGGATCAATATGGTAATGGTATGCTCGATTCTTTTAGTTCTTATGATGAGGTGAGGCTTTACGGGTGTTTTGTGGCAATACTCTCGGATTTGGCAACTTGTGTGGCTTGGTGGAGTTATAGGGATTTAGTTCTGATAGCTTGGTTATGTGCAAATGGTTTCAAAGTGTTCTTAATGGTTTCTACCATGGGTTGAACCGGATATATTCTACCGGTGTAGGGAACGTGTTGTGTATTATGAATTCCTCCTGGAAGGAAGCAAGATGAAGGTTACTGAATGACCGGGTATGTAATTTGCCGGTTACCCAAGGTTGATAATGAGATTCTCGTGCTTGTCACATGATGACATGATAGATGTGGTATGTGGCGCGGGATTAAGATTTACATGTACAAGGTGGCAGTCCATTCTTGAAAGGAAGATCACGAATTTTGGACAGAATGGCCAATTTCAGATAATTAGATTAATGTTATAACTGCTCGATAATCCCTGAGAAGGGTGCGCATTTCAAAAGGCGCATTGTGTTTTGGCTTACGGATGTTCATTGGTATTGCAATACTCACCTGGTTGATAGACTACTGATATTCAAATTATTGCTATGTGGCACGAAAGAATTATGAAAGTATTACTTATGGGAAGATCGTGAATGGAAGATGTGTTAGTCATTCTAGTGCTGGAGTTGAGTTTAGTTACAGTGATTCATGTGTTTGATGAATTTGGAGACTAGGAGTTCTCAGAAGTATATTGTTTCGGGTTGCGGCCTGTTTGAGATGAGTATTTTCTTTAAACTCAGTAGAGGCACTAGTTGCGTTAATTATTTGTGATAGCTACACGCTATAAGTGTGCATATATGTGAGGTTTGATCCAATGTGCGAACATCAGGGCATGTATTCATACTCGCAAGAATGCTTAGGCTATGATATGCCTAGAGTTGACTATTAAGCGTAAAGTTATAACATTTCTCATGTTCATACCTTTGTTGAAAACTATCTGGGCTATATTTGAGGTTACAAAGAGGCTAATTTCCTTGAATAAGTAGGGTAGTTACTATTTTTGTGTTAAATTGTCGATGAAGTGTGATAGTAGACTTTGCACATGCTTACACTATGGCGTGTTATTTATTCCAGTCCAGGAGCATGGGAATCTTATTTCATTATCATATACAAGTGTACTTGTATAATTGCTCATGTATGATATGCTGGGACTGGAGGCCTGTGACCATGACGGGCGATTCATATTATTGGCACGTGAGTTATCCGTGTCGTGTGTGGGAATTTTATTTCTATGATACTTTATCTGATTTATTATTTTCCTTCCTCTATAATTGTGCACATGCACCTACGGCTTCACAAAATTTGAGGAGTTGGTTGTAACATTGCGACTGTGGTAGTGCTTGTTGAACTTGCAATACGATTCTCTTCTTTAAGACATCTCCCATATTTGGGTACACGGATTGTGCAGTGGTGGCTGGAGTTATATTGATGCGGCGTGTCTGTGGGATAGTTGTGTTTAATAATATAAGGTCATTGGACCTAGAATGGGTACTACCAGGCTTGATTATGGTATATTCAAGAGGGTTATGGTTTTGGTTGGGGCGAGAGAGCTCCATGGCTAGTTGATCTGATGAGTTATTATGAGTTTTTGATTGTTTCTTTCATCATTGGCAGTGTACGAAGGTTTTGGAACAAAGTTTGGCTTGATATGAGGTTTCATACTAGTACTTGATTGGTTTGGAGTAATTACTGTGATCGGGAATGGTGCTGCGAGCATGTGAGTTGTGTAGTATGTAATGTGATTATATCTGGGGTTATGGCTATAGCTTGATACAGCTTGTTCAGGCTTATACAGTGTGTAGATAGGAGATTCGGGTCTTGAAAAGAATTTTGGATATTAGAAATTTGACTCAAAGTTTTTTCGGCTAATGTTAAATTAATGATTTTCAGTTATGTTGTGTGGTCTGGCCTATATAGAATAGGGTGATATGAGATCACTCCCGGGTATGTGCGTGGTAAGGTGGAATAGAGATTTGAAGGTTAAGAACAACTCTTGGCACGTTCGAGGATGAACGTATGTTTAAGTTAGGGAGATTGTAACGACCCGACCGGTCGTTTTGAGCATTTACGTTCCTTTCAACTATTTGAAGTCTTGAATAATTTCCTACGAGGTATTATGACTTGCGTGAATTGCAGGTTTTGGTTTTAAGATATTTCAGAGTTAGCTTGGAAGAATGAATTTTCATGTTGGAAGCTTAAGTTGAAATAGTTGACTGGATATTGACTTATGTATAAACAACCTCGGAATTTAATTATGATGATTCCAATAGCTCCGTATGGTGATTTTGGACTTAGGAGGGTGTCCGGAAAATTATTTGGAGGTCCGTAGTGGAATTAGGCTTGAAATGCCGAAAGTTGAATTTTGGGAAGTTTGACCGGGGGTTGACTTTTTGATATCGAGGTCGGAATCCGATTCTAGAAATTGGAATAGCTTCGTTATGTCATTTATGACTTGTGCGCAAACTTTGAGGTAAATCGGACCTGATTTGTTAGGTTCCGGAGTCGTTTGTAGAAATTAGAAATTTCAAAATTCATTAGGCTTGAATTGGGGTGTAATTCATGGTTTTAGCGTTGTTTGAGGTGATTTGAGGGTTCGACTAAGTCCGTATGATGTTTTAGGAGTTGTTGGTATATTTGGTTGAGGTCCCGAGGGTCTCGGGTGAGTTTTGGATGGTTAACGGATCATTTTTTGCCTTGGTGAGATTGCTGATATCTGTTGCTGCATTTTTCTAATTTTCTCTTTCGCATTCGCGAGTGGGCCCTCGTGTTCGCGAAAAGTGTTTTCTGAGTGTGAGGTTTTGTTCTTCGCGTCTGCGAAGGGGAGGACGCGAACGCGAATGCGAAGGTATGGTCTGTGTGTGCATCGCGAATGCGTGAGAGATGTCACGTTTGCGAAGAGGAGTGAGGCTATTGGGGACCCCGAGTCCTTGTTCTAAGCGTTCGCGAGGTGGCATTCGCGTTCGTGAAGGCCTAAACTGGTAAAGCTTCGCGTTCGTGAAGTCGTGGTCGCATTCGCGAAGGGTAAGGTTTGCAAAGCTTCGCGTTCATGAAGCCGTGGTCGCGTTCGCGAAGGTTAAGGTTTGTTCGCGAATGGTTAAATTTGTGGGCAGTGGAGTTGTGCTTCACGAACGCGAGGGACCTATCGCGTTCACGAAGAAGAGAGGTCTGGACAGAGAGTTTAAGTTCTGAAAATGGGACTTCGTCCCATTTTCAGTTTTTGACGGATTTGAGCTCGGGAAGAGGCGATTTTCAGGAGTTTTTCAAGGGAAACAACGGGGTAAGTATTCTTAACTCAATATTGGTTAAATTACTCGAATCCATGGTTGTTTTTCTATCATTTAATTGGTGAATTAAGTTGGAAAGGTTTAAAAACCCTCTTAGTTTAAATTGAAGATTTGAAGGCTGAATTTTGGTCGGATTTGAGTAATTTTGGTATGGTTGGACTCATGGTTGAATGGGGGTTCAGATTTTGTAAGTTTTATCAGATTTCGAGATATGGGCCCCACGGGTATTTTTGGGGCGTAATTTTGGATTTTTGGAAAATATTAGCATTTTGATATGGAATTAATTCCTATAATTTTTGTGAACTGAATCAAATTTATTGTGACTAGATTCGAGCCATTTGGAAGTTGATACGCGTAGAATGGAATTTCTGGAGCATTATTTAGCTTGCTCGACATTGGATTCGGCTTGTTCGAGGTAAGTAACTCTTCTAATTTTGGAGTTAAGGGTATGAACCCTGAATATATATATTTCGTGAATTGTTGGGAGGTGACGCACATGCTAGGTGATGGGCGCGTGGGCGTGCACTATAGAAATTATGACATAATTGTTTCTGTGGAATTTTGTAGTTAAATGATCTTGGCATTTTCCATGCGGTTTTATGAGTTAAAGAAATTGAGATTAAAAGCATATTAAAAATCATGTTGAGGCTATGTGCCAATATTATTGGGACCCACAGAGGTCATATTATTGTGAATTATTTATTTTAAATTGAAAATTCATAGTCATATTCATTTCATTGCATATCATATTTCAGTCTCTGTTGTTATTTATTGATACATCATAACATCATTTTGGGCTATTCTCATGACATTGTGAGCCCATGAGAGAGAGACTGGAGAGATTGATGACTGAGGGAGGCCGAGGGCCTGATTGTGAAGATATTGCTTTTTGGGATCGGGCTGCACACCACAACAGGCCACATTGGCTTTATATATATTAAACTATTGCACGTGAGTTGGCCGTGCAACACGTGAGTTGTCTGAGCGGATCCAGATATTATTAAAGCACATGTGTTGTCCGTGCAGCACGTGAGTTGTCCGTGCGGATCTAGATATGATATTATAGCACGTGAGTTGTCCGGGCAGCACGTGAGTTGTCTGTGCTTATAGCGCTTGGGCTGTAGGAGCCCCTCATGAGTCTGTACACACCTCCAGTGAGTGCAGTCGACTATAAATAGGGATCGGGCTGCACGCCACAGCAAGTATTGTATAGAGCTGAGTGATTGAGTGTGCTGAGCATAGTGAGAGAGAATGCGAGACAGTGAGATTGAGTACTCTGAGAGTGTGAGTGCATGAGCTCATCGTTGAGATGCATTGCCTTTGACATGCACACATGACATATATGCATAGAGATATATTTTCCTTATGCTGTACGGTATCACATTATTCATGATTTCTCACACATGTTGACAGATGGGCATAGTGATGCATTTTTTTTACACGGGTTATCTGAAAAGAAAATGAAACATATCATTTATTATTGAAAGGATTTTGGAAAAATTATTGCACTCAAACTTATTCATATTTTTGGAAATTTCGGTAAACGATTTGGGTTTTTCACAGATGTACATGAAAGGGAGAACTATTATTTTTGAAATCATGATTTGGCTGAGCATTTTATCTCTGAGTTACTTTTGGTATTATTTGCTTTATGTTGTTATGGACTAGTGGTTTTGGACCCAACCTTGGTAGAAGCTCGTCGCTACTTTCAACCTACGGCTAGGTTTGTTACTTACTCAGTACATGGGGTCGATTGTACTGATACTACACTTCTGCATATTACGTGCAGATGTTGGCTGTTGTAGTTGCTGTGATCGATGGTTGCAGGACTTGATGATGTACCTGCATTTCTGTTGTAGCTGCCTCTTGTTCAGGGTAGCCTTAGATATATAAAAAATCTGTTTATGTATTATTCAAACAGACTATGTATTTATTTCATTTCCGCTTTGTTTACTCTATTCTTAGAAGCTCATGATTTGTACTGCCAGTTTTTGGGGGATGTATAAGATTTAGACCTTTATTCACGTAAATTTCTTTAATAATGGCTATTGGAATTGGATAATTGAAAGTTGGCTTACCTAACGGGTTGGGTTAGGTTCCATCACGACTAGTTGTATTTTGGGTCGTGACAACGCACATACTAGGTGGCGGGCATGTGGGCGTGCACCGTAGAAATTATGACTTGGTCAATTCCATGGAACTGTGTAGTTGAAAAGTCTGTTGATATCCGCACATTTTTCCCCGTATTAAAGAAATGGATCTATGAATCATGTTTAAATCATATGTTTACACTGTTGGGACCCACAAAGGTCGTGTACTTATGAAATTATTTGCTAAATTGCTGTTTTGCACTCAATCACAGTTCTATTTTCACATTTTTACCCTAGTCTCTCTTATTCATTATTGATGCATCATATCATTGTTGTTGGGCTGATTATCATGATTTTTGAGAGCCCGAGAGGCTGGAGAGGTTGATGACTGAGTGAGGCCGAGGGCCTAATTGTGAGGATATTTATGGATCGGGTTGCACGCCGCAGCATGTTTCATTGATTTATGCCATGATTGTCTTGATATAGCTCTTGGGCTGAAGGAGCCACTCCGGAGTCTATTCACACCCCCAGTGAGCGCAGGTACCTACTGAGTACGAGTGTCGAGTGCGAGTGCCGAGTGCTGAGTGATGAGTGACTGTGAGGAATGAGCGACTGTGAGGAAAAAGTGACTGTAAGGTTGGAGTGAATGGGAGGACTGAGTGACTGTTACTCTGAGAGGATACATTGATTTCATTATTTGTTGCATTTCAACTGTCATATATCACCATTTTGAAAATTTTGGAAAAATATTATTTTCTGTTTCGGTCAAACTTGATATGAAATTTCAGTCAAATCTTAAATGTTGAACTTGAGAGCATGCCTACCCTTTTATATTGGAAAGTACTATATTTGGACTTAGATGAGAAGCTCGTCACTACTTTCAGTTCTTTATTTATTATTGTTACTTACTGAGTTGGTTGTACTCATACTACACCCTGCACTTCGTGTGCAGATCCAGGTGATCCCGGATACAGTGGGTGTTGATTCTTTCACACAGTCGATTTTCCGGAGATTCAGAGGTAGATGCCATGTTTCGTAGACCTTGTCTCTCTTTCCCAATCCTTTTGTTTATTGTATTTGGTCTCATATTGTTATAGACCACGTTTTCCAAACTTGTAATGTATAGATACTCATGTACTCAATGACATCAGGTTTTGGGAGTGTGTGTATCGGTATTTGCAAGACTTGTGGATTGTGTTTAAATATTATATTTTTAAACTTCAAATAAATTTTGGGTTATTGGTTTTTCGGCTTGCCTAGTATTGAGATAGGCGCCATCATAATGGGTTAGATTTAGGGTTGTGACAAGCTGGTATCAGAGCCTAGGTTACATAGGTCTCACGAGTCATGAGTAGGTTTAGTAGAGTCTTGTGGATCGGTACTGAGACGTCTGTACTTATCTTCGAGAGGCTGCCTAACCCTTAGGGAAATTTCACTTTCTTGTATTCTGTCGTGCGTATTGTTGATTCCGGTAACTAAATTTCTATTATTCTATTCTCTCAAAAATGGTGAGGACACGTACTACCGAATCGGACGGTCATCCACCAGTGGCACCAGCTAGGGCCACGAGAGGCCGGGGTCGTAGTAGAGGCCGGGGCCGAGGTAGAGGTCAAGGTGTAGCTCGTACAGCAGTTGGAGCAGCACTTGTAGCACCACCAGTTGCTCCAGCTCAGGAGCAGATTCCAGACTTAGCTGAGCCAACAGGACCAGCTCAGGCACCAGCTGTGCCCATTGAGATTCCATGCATTCAGGAGATTTTGGCCCAAATAATAACAGTTTGCACTGGCCTTACTCAGGTGGTTTCGTCTCAGGCCGCACCTGCCACTTCTCAGGCCGGGGGAGGTACTCATACCCCTGTTGCCCGTACTCCAAATCAGGTGGTACAGGGACTTCAGATACCGGGGGCACTACCAGCCCAACCGGCTGCAGCTGTTCAGGCCCCGCTAGTCCCCGTTATGGCAGATGATGAGCAGAGGAGACTTGAGAGATTTGGGAGGCTTCGACCTCCATCATTTAGCGGTGCTGAGTCAGAGGATGCTCAGGGTTTTTTGGATAAGTGTCAGCAGATGCTTCGGACAACGGGTATTTTGGAGATCAGTGGGGTCTCGTTCACTACTTTTTAGTTTTCTGGAGCTGCCTTCAGATGGTAGGAGACTTATGAGAGGCGCAGGCCGATCGGTGTTGTACCACTTACATGGCAGGAATTCTCTGTTCTCTTTTTAGAGAAGTTTGTGCCGCAGCCTCCCAGAGAGGAGCTGCGCAGACAGTTTGAGCAGTTACGTCAGGATGGTATGTCTTTGATGCAGTACGTGATGAGATTTTCTAAGTTGGCTCGTCACGCAGTTTGGTTGGTTCCCACGGATAGGGAGAGGATTAGGAGGTTCATTGATGGCCTCACATATCATTTACGATTACTTATGACTCGGGAGAGAGTATCTGGTGCTACTTTTGATGAGGTAGTTGACATTGCTCAGCAGATAGAGATGGTTCATAGACAAAAGCGTGGAGAGAGGGAGGCCAGGAGGCCTCGTGGTCCAGGTGATTTTAGCGGTGTTCCTTTAGGGGGTCAGTTTTACCGCGATAGGGGTCGTCCTTACAAACACGCTCAGGCGGGTCGTCCAGTTCACTGTGGTGCATCATTCAGCCAGGGTTCATATAGTTCTCATCAGGGTCAGTCATCTCTCAGTGCCCATGCCATCCCAGAGTTCGTCCCGTGCCCCTTTAGTTCAGGGTTCATTTGCACCGGGTGCTTCTAGCAGTTATTCTGGTTCTCGGGGCCTGATTCAGTTCGCACCACCACCAGTACCGGGGAGCTGCTTTGAGTGCGGGGAATTTAGGCATATGTGGAGGCAATATCATCGTCGCTCAGGAGGTCCAGTGCAGTAGAGGAGTCAGACTATGACTTCAACACCAGTTACTTCACCACCCGCCCAGCCAGCTCGGGGTGGGTGTCAGTCAGCTAGGGGTCGCCCAAGAGGGGGAGGCTGATCAGGTGGCAGTCAGGCCCGATTCTATGCTTTTCCTGCCAAGCCAGATGTCGTTGCCTCAGATGCAGTGATCACAGGTATTGTCTCAGTGTGCCACAGGGAAGCTTCGATATTATTTGACCCTGGTTATACTTATTCGTATGTATCATCTTACTTTACTCATTATCTAGATATACCCCGTGAGTCCTTAGTTTCACCTGTTCGTGTATCTACGCCGGTGGACGATACTATTATTGTGGACCGTGTATATAGGTCTTGTGTGGTAACTATTGAGGGACTGGAGACTAAAGTTGATCTCTTATTGCTTATTATGGTTGATTTCAATATAATCCTGGGTATGGATTGGTTGTCTCCATGCCATGCTATTCTAGACTGTCATGCAAAAACTGCGACGTTGGCAATGTCGGGGTTGCAGAGAGTCAAATGGAGAGGTTCTCTAGATTATGTCCCCAACATGGTAATTTCTTATATAAAAGCCCAACGTATGGTTGGGAAGGGGTGTTTATCCTATTTGGCTTTTGTGAGAGATGTTGATGCAGATACTCCTACTATTGATTCAGTACCGATAGTGAGGGACTTTTCGGATGTATTTCCTGTAGACCTGTCAGGTATGCCGCCCGACAGGGATATTGATTTCGGTATTGACTTGGTGTCGGGCACTCAGCCCATTTCTATTCCTCTGTATCGTATGGCACCAGCTGAGTTAAAAACATTGAAGGAGTAACTTCATGAACTTCTTGACAAGGGGTTTATTAGGCCTAATGTGTCACCTTGGGGTGCACCGGTTATGTTTGTGAAAAAGAAAGATGGCACTATGCAAATGTGTATCGATTATAGGCAGTTGAACAAAGTTACAATCAAGAATAAGTATCATTTGCCGCGTATTGATGATTTATTTGACCAACTTCATGGAGCGAGGGTATTCTCCAAAATTAATTTGAGATCGGTGTATCACCAGTTGAAAATTTGAGATTCGGATATTCTAAAAATAGCATTTAGAACTCGTTATGGTCACTATGAATTTCTTGTGATGTCATTTGGGCTAACCAATGCCCCAGCAGCATTTATGCACCTGATGAATAGCGTATTCCACCCGTATCTTGACTCATTTGTCGTGGTATTTATTGATGATATCCTGGTGTACTCACGTAGCTAGAAGGAGCATGCACAATACTTGGGTATTGTATTATAGAGGCTGAGAGAGGAGAGATTGTATGCCAAATTCTCTAAGTGTGAATTCTGGCTTAGTTCGGTGGCATTCTTGGGACACATAGTGTCCAATAAAGGGATTAAGGTGGATCCGAAGAAAATAGAGGCAGTTAAGAGTTGGCCCAGGCTATCTTCCGTTACTGAGATTCGGAGTTTTCTCGGCATAGCCGGTTATTATCGTCGCTTCGTGGAGGGTTTCTCGTCTATTGCATCGCCTATGACTAAATTGATCCAGAAAGGTGCTCCGTTCAGGTGGTCGGATGAATGTGAAGAGAGCTTTCAGAAGCTCAAGACAGCTTTAACTACAGCTCCAGTATTGGTGTTGCCTACAGGTTCAGGGTCTTATACTGTGTATTGTGACGTATCGTATATTGGTCTCGGTGCAGTGCTTATGCAATACGGTAGGGTGATTGCCTATGCGTCCAGATAGTTAAAGGTACATGAGAAGAATTATCTGATCCACAACCTTGAGTTAGCAGCTATTGTTCACGCCTTGAAACTTTGGCGGCATTATTTGTACGGTGTGCATTGTGAGGTTTATACCGATCACCGGAGTCTACAACATCTGTTTAAACAGAAGGATCTTAATTTGCGGCAGCGAAGGTGGTTAGAGTTGCTTAAGGATTATGACATCACCATTCTCTATCATCCCAGAAAGGCCAATGTGGTGGCCGATGCCTTGAGTCGTAAGGCAGAGAGTTTGGGTAGCTTAGCATAATTACCGGTAGCAGAGAGGCCTTTATCCTTGGATATTCAGGCCTTGGCCAACTAGTTTGTTAGAGTGCATGTTTCCGAGATGAATCGAGTTCTGGCTTGTGTGGTTTCTCGATCTTCTTTATATGGTCGCATCAGAGAGCACCAGTATGATGATCCCTACCTGCTTGTTCTTAAAGACACGGTTCAGCACGGTGATGCCAAGGTAGTCATTATTGGGGATGACGGTGTATTACAGATGCAGGGCAAGCTATGTGTGCCTAATATAGATGGTTTGCCTGAGTTGATTCTCCAGGAAGCTCACAGTTCGCGGTACTCAATTCATCCAGGTGTCGTGAAGATGTATTAGGATTTGAGGCTACATTATTGGTGGAGGCGAATGAAGAAAGATATAGTTGGGTCTGTAGCTCGGTGTTTAAATTGTCAGCAGGTGAAATATGAGCATCAGAGACCGGGTGGATTGCTTCAGAGACTTGAAATTCCGGAATGGAAATAGGAGCGTATTACCATGGATTTCGTAGTTGGACTTCCACGGACTTTGAGGAAGTTTGATGCTGTTTGGGTTATTATGGATTGATTGATTAAGTCTGCACATTTTATTCCACTGGGTACTACTTATTCTTCGGAAAGGTTGGATGAAATTTATATCCGCGAGATTGTTCGCCTACACGGTGTGCCAGTGTCCATCATTTTAGATCGAGGCACACAGTTTATGTCACAGTTTTGGAGAGAAGTGCAGTGAGAATTGGGCACACAGGTTCAGTTGAGTACAACATTTCACCCTCAGACGGACGGACAGTCCGAGCGCACTATTCAGATATTAGAGGATATGCTACGCGCTTGTGTCATTGATTTTGGAGGTTCTTGGGATCAATTTCTGCCACTGGCAGAGTTTGCTTACAATAACAGCTACCAATCGAGCATTCAGATGGCTCCGTATGAGGCTTTATACGGGAGACGATGTCGGTCTCCGGTGGGTTGGTTTGAACCGGGTGAGGCTAGGCTATTAGGTACTGACTTAGTTCAGGATGCTTTGGAGAAGGTTAAGTTGATTAAGGAGCGGCTTCGTACAGCGCAGTCTAGACAGAAAAGTTATGCTGACAGGAAGGTCTTTTATGTTGCTTACATGGTTGGGGAAAAGGTTCTGCTCAAGATTTCACCTATGAAAGGTGTGTTGAGGTTCGGAAAGAAGGGCAAGTTGATCCCTCGATATATTGGGCCTTTTGAGATACTTAAGAAGATTGGAGAGGTGGTAACTTTCTTTGACACCAAGTCTATTAGGTGTTCATCCAGTGTTCCATGTGTCCATGCTCCGAAAGTATGTCGGGGATCTGTCTCATATTCTGGATTTCAATACAGTGCAGTTGGACGGTAATTTGACTTATGATATGGAGCCGGTGGCTATTTTAGACCGACAGGTTCAAAAGCTGAGGTCAAAGAATATAGCATCAGTGAAGGTACAGTGGAAAGGCCAGCCAGTCGGAGAAGCTACTTGGGAGATTGAGCAGGAGATGCGGAGCAAATATCCACACCTATTTGAGACTCCATGTATGATTCTAAACTTCGAGGATGAACATTTGTTTAAGAGGGGGAGAATATAATGACCCGGCCGGTCATTTTGAGTATTATAACCCCGTTCCCCCATTTACTGCTCAATTTATGCTTTCCAGTCATTTTATGACTTTCCGAGTTAGTTGGTTTGGGTCCGGAAAGATTTCAGAGTGAAATGAGACACTTAGTCTCTTAATTGAAAACTTAAGTTGGAAAGGTTAACCAGATATTGACTTATGTGTAAACAACCTCAGATTTTCATTCTGATAATTCCAATAGCTCCGTATCGTAGTTTTGGACTTAGGAGCGTATCTAAAAAATTATTTGGAGGCCCGTAGTGGAATTAGGCTTGAAATGACGGAAGTCGAATTTTTGAAAAGTTTGACCGGGGGTTGACTTTTTGATATCGGCGTCGGAATCCGATTTTGAAAATGGGAATATCTCCATTATGTCATTTATGACTTATGTGCAAAATTTGAGGTCAAAACGTGATTTGATAGGTTTCGGCGTTGTTTGTAGAAATTTGAAATTTCAAAGTTCATTAGGCTTGAATTGGGTTATGATTCGTGGTTTTAGCGTTGTTTGAGGTAATTTGAGGGTTCGACTAAGTTCGTATGATGTTATGGGACTTGAAGGTATGTTTGATTGAGGTCCCGGGGGCCTCGGGTGAGTTTCAGATGGTTAACAGATCAATTTTGGACTTGGCATTCCAGCTAAAGAATGCTGGTTTTCTATCACTGGTGTCCTTCTACGCGATCGCATGAGAATGTCCACGATCGCGTAGGCTTGTTTGAGGTAGTGATGATTGTTTTCTTTGCGATCGTGTGAAGAGGGCCGCGACCGCGTAGCTGTGCGAGTTTGTTATTCATGAACGCATGAAGAAGGTCGCGTTCGCGTAGAGTAAGTGGAGCAGAAGTAGAGGTCACACGTTTTGTGCTTCGCGATCGCGTAGGCCTGTGAGAGTGATCTTCGCGATCGCATGAAAAAGTCCGCGATCGCGTAGAGCAAATGACTGGACAGAGAGTTTAAGTTCTGAAAATCCATTTTTACCAATTTAGAGCTCGGAGAGAGAATGTTCGGGAAATTTTCAAGGAAAACAACGGGGTCACGACCCAAAATTCCCGCCACAGGTATCGTGATGGCACCTAATCTCTAAGGCTAGGTAAGCCGATTTTATTTTTTATTTTTTTGAAGCCTTTTTTTATTGAATTAAATAAGTAATCAAAATTAACAGCGGAACAAATATAAAAAAATACAACACTCCCAAGACTGGTAGTACTATGTCACGAACTCTAACTGAATATATTGAATGATCACGAGGACCGAATATGTAATGTTGTTTGATTACAAATTAACAGTACAATGAAATGAAAAGACCCCAAGGGACTGCGACGACCAAGCAGCTCTACCTTGAATCCTTACGATCCCGCTTTAACTCTGCTCAAGTCCGATATCTCCAATACATGGCTCTGCACAAAAATATGTAGAATTGTGGTATGAGTACACCACAGTCGGTACCCAGTAAGTATCAAGACTAACCTCAATGGAGTAGAGACGAGGTACAGTCAAGACACTCACTAGTCTAATAACCTGTGCAATATAATATACAAAATAATAGGAAACAAATAACATCAAGGCAACATAAAACAACCAATGATATGAACAGTAAGATAATAAAATTAACATTTAATATTGCACAACAATTAATAAATACAATTACACCCAGTTAAATCAAGTTCTTCAATTAAATATCTTTCACATATAATTCTTACGAATAAAACTCTTTTTCAAATATAATTTCGTCGAATAAATATCTTTCAAATACAATTCTTTCATATAATTCTTCTTGAATAAAGATCCTTTCAAATAAATATTTTGAATATAATTTTTTCGATTAAAGAGTCACCATGTGACACCTCGTTTCAAAATCATAAAAATACGGGCCTCAGCCCATTTTCATATTTTTCGTAAATACGGGTCTCAGCCCATTTTTTATATTTCCATGGCACCTCGTGCCCATAATTAAATCATCATATTTTTCCGGCACCTCGTGCCCTCATTTCATATCACAACTGCACGGACAATTCACGTGCCAAATATCATTATCATTTCATCACAGTACCTCGTGCCCACATTTCATATCACAACTGCACGGACAATTCACGTGCCAAATATCCTCATTATTTACTCACGGCACCTCATGCCCACATTTTGTTTTATAATCCGCCTGGCAATAACCACAAGCTCTCAATTTCAACATAAATCAGATTGTTATCAATTTACCAACAACAAAACAAATTTTACAAGGTATAAAAATAAACACAAGAAAATCACAACATCACATGAAAATCATCAACACCACAACCCCACATCATCACATATCGTCCCTGACAATAGCCACCCTTATCGCTCTTATTGCCACCCTTATAACTCCTATAGCCACCCTTATTGTTCCTCCCAGACAATATCAATAGCCACCCTTATCGCTCCTATTGCCACCCTTATCGCTCCTATAGTCACCCTTATCGCTCCGCCTAGATAATATTCCAACAAATACAACAACAGTGAAATGCCACCCTTATACCCACATAATATCAACGGTGAAATGCCACCCTTATCTCCCCAAACACGGCAACATAATAAAATCAATTCATATCACAATTTTCCCAATGGCCACAACCAAATTCTAAAGATATAACAAAATTAATTAATTTCACAACAAATAACCCAAGGCTCCACACAATGTATAAAACACCCAAAAACAATCAGTAGAGATAGAAATTACTCAGCATAAAGCAAAGCCTTCATTAATGCAAATTTAGATAATTATATTAACACTTCTTCTTAACCTTGCTTAATTAATTATTTGCAGAGGGAAAATCCATAATGAAATTAAATTCCAAGAAATATTAACCATCAAACTCATGGAATTCACATAAATATACAAGTAATAATTTCATCAAATTGTCATATAAAAACAAATTCAACAACAAGGATTTAGGCATGGCAAACAAATAATTTAATAATTATTCACGATTACCCAATTTACTATACAATAATGCCTAAGACTTTAATCCAATAAAAATTTGCACATATAAGCCCGAGTACGTACTCGTCACCTCGCGTACACGGCTTTTCACATTTCACAAATGACACATAAGACTCGATGCCTAAGGGGGTAATTCTCCCACTCGGGTTAAGCGAGACACTTACCTTTTTGAACTTATGCCGATATTCCAAAATCGTTTTCTTGCTTGAATTGACCTCCGGACCGCTCAAATCTAACCAAATTAATTGTATAATTTCATGAAATTTTGTCAGGTTCCGAGGGACGGGCCCCACGTTGACTTTTGTTGACTTTTTTGAAATAAATTTTTAAGTTGACATATTATTATCCGCGATCGCATAGACAAATGACTTGGCAGAGAGTTTAAGTTCTGAAAATGGGACTTCGTCCCATTTTTCATTTTTACCGATTTGGAGCTCGGAGAGAGAATGTTCAGGAGATTTTCAAGAAAAACAACAGGGTAAGTATTTCTAACTCAATATTGGTTAAATTACCCGAATCCATGGTTATTTTTAACATTTAATTAGTGAATTAAGTTGGAAGATTTAGAAAAACCTATTGGTTTAAATTGAAGATTTGAGGGTCGAGTTGAGGTCGGATTTTGGTAAAATTGGTATGATTAAACTCGTGGTTGAATGAGCTTTTGGATTTTGTAACTTTTGTTGGGTTCCGAGCTTTTGGAACGAGCGATTATTTAGCTAAATTTTCAGATTTTGTTGGAAAATAGTATTTTCCTATGGAATTAATTCCAATAAATTTTATTGACTGAATCGAATTATTTGTGGCTAGATTCGAGGCGTTTGGAAGCCAATTCACGAGGAAAAGACATTGCAGAATAAAGAATTACACGGCTTGATGTAAGTAACAGTTCTAAATTTGGTCCTGAGGGTATGAAACCCCGGAATATGTATTATATGATTGGTTTTGAGGTGACGCACATGCTAGGTGACAGGCGTGTGGGCGTGCACCGTAGGAATTATGACTTGGTCAATTCCATGGAACTGTGTAGTTGAAAAATCTATTGATATCCGTATATTTTTCCCCGTATTAGAAAAATGGATCTATGAATCATGTTTAAATTATATATTTACACTGTTGGGACCCACAGAGGTCGTGTACTTGTGAAATTATTTGCTAAATTGCTGTTTTGCACTCAGTCACAGTTCTATTTGCATATTTTTACCTCAGTCTCTCTTATTTATTATTGATGCATCATATCATTGTTGTTGGGCTGCTTATCATGATTTCTGAGAGCCCGAGAGATCTAAGAGGTTGGTGACTGAGTGAGGCCGAGGGCCTAACTGTGAGGATATTTATGGATCGGGCTGCACGCCGCAGCATGTTTCATTGATTTATGCCATGATTGGATTGATATAGCGCGTGGGCTGAAGGAGCCCCTCTGGAGTCTGTACACACCCCCAGTGAGTGCAGGTACCTACTGAGTGCCGAGTGCGAGTGTCGAGTGATGAGTGACTGTGAGGAATGAGCGACTATGAGGAAAGAGTGACTGTGAGGAAAGAGTGACTGTGAGGTTGGAGTGAATGGGAGGACTGAGTGACTGTTACTCTGAGAGGATGCATTGATTTCATTATTTGCTGCATTTCAGCTATCATATATCACTATTTTGGAAATTTCGGAAAAATATTATTTTCTGTTTCGGTCAGACTTGATAAGAAATTTCAGTAAAATCTTAAATGTTGAACTTGAGAGCATGCCTACCCTTTTATATTGGAAAGTACTGTATTTGGATTTAGTTGAGAAGCTCGTCACTACTTTTAGTTATTTATTTATTATATTTACTTACTAAGTTGCTTGTACTCATACTACACCCTGCACTTCATGTGCAGATCCAGGTGATCCCGGATACAGTGGGTGTTGATTCTTTCACACAGTCGATTTTTCGGAGATTCAGAGGTAGCTGCCATATTTCATAGACCTTTTCTCTCTTTCCCTATCCTTTTGTTTACTGTATTTGGTCTCATATTGTTATAGACCACGTTTTCCAGACTTGTAATGTATAAATGCTCATGTACTCAGTGACACCAGATTTTGGGAGACTGTGTATCGGTATTTGCGAGACTTGTGGATTGTCTTTAAATATTATATTTTCAAACTTAAAATAAATTGTGGGTTATTGGTGTTGTTGGCTTTCCTAGTATTGAGATAGGCGCCATTACGGCGTGAGAGATTTCGGGTCGTGACAAACTGAAGTAGCACTATGTAACGACCCAACCAATTGTTTTAAGTGTATTAGCCTTGATCCCTTATTTATTGCCTTCTCTGTGTTATACTGTGGTTACGTGACTTGCTGGGATGTTTGGTTTTGGTTTCGAGTGAGTTTTAGAGTAAATTGGGACACATAGTCCCTAAAATGAAAGTTTAAGTTATAGAAGTTGACTGTAGTTGTACTTGTGTGAAAATGACTCCAGAATGGAGTTTTTCCGGTTCCAATAGCTCCGTAGGGTGATTTTAGTCTTAGGAGCGTCTCCGGACGTTGATTTAGAGGTTTGTAGGTCGTTTCGGCGTTAATTGGCGAAAGTTGAAAAGTTGGAAGATTTTGGGAAGTTTGACCGGGAGTGGACTTTTTGATGTCGGGGTCGGACTCCAATTTTGGAAGTTGGATTAGGTCCGTAGTATCAATTATGACTTGTGTAAAAAATTTGAGGTCAATCAAACTTGATTTGATAGGGTTCGGCATCGAATATAAAAGTTAAATGTTTATAAGTTCCTTAGGCTTGAATTGGGGTGTGATTCGTGGTTTTGATGTTATTAAATGTGATTTAAGGCCTCGACTAAGTTTGTATCATGTTTTAGGTCTGTTGGTGTGTTTGGTTGAGGTCCTGGGGGCCTCGGGTATAATTCGGACCATGTTCGGCGCATTTTGGATCATTGAAGAGTTTTTGAATCTAGTGTTCTTCTATACGATCGCGATTGGACTAACGTGATCGCGAAGGGTAATTTTTCATTGGGGAGAATTTGTTCTATGTGATCGTTTGAAGAGGCCTGCGATTGCAGAAGTATGGGTTCCAGTGAATCGCGAATGCGTGAAGGCAGATGCGGTCGCGTAGAAGGATTTGGGGCTGCAGGTTCAAGCGCGTTTGTTCATCGCGATCGCGTGGTGTGTCCCGCGATCGCGTAGTGTTAATTTGGCAGCCAGTGATTTTGTGATTCGCCATCGCGAAGAAGGATTTATACCTAGGCAGAACCTAAATTTCAAAACGAGGGTTTATTTTCTTATTTCACAATTTGGACATTGAGAGCTCGCTTTAAGGCGAATTTTTGAGGGATTGTTGGGGTAAGAGTTCGTAACTCGTTTTTGATTAAATTTCACTAATCTATCATTGATTTCATCATGTAATTAGAGATTTGGGGTGGAGAAATTGGGAAAAAAGTGTAGAAGTTCTTAGACTAATTTTTTGAGTTTTGAAAGGAGAATTGAGGTCGGATTTGAGTAATTCTTGTATGGTTGGACTAGTTATTGAATGGGTGTTCGGATTTTATAATTTTGATCGGGTTGCGAAAAGAGGGCCCGGGGTGACCTTTTGGGGCGATTTTCTAATTCTTTGCTAAGATCTTGATTTCATTATTTAAATTAGTTCCCTATAGTTATATTTATATTATGTAATTGTTTTGGCTAGATTCGAGCCGTTCGGGTTCAGAAAATCAAGGGAAAGGCCTTCTAGTTGATTGATTTGGCGTGGTTTGAGGTAAGTGAACTGTCTAACCTTGTGCGGAAAAAATTTCCCTTAGGATTTGGTACTGTTGTGATAATTTGTGATATGTAAAGGCCATGTACGCAAGGTGATGAGTGCGTACACGGGCTAAATGTTAAGATTCCAGTTTTAGCTACGTAGTTTCTTTTTCATTCTTTAATTGAGTCACTTTAGCATGTTATAGTCACCATGTTTACCCTAATTTCACATGTCTACTTGTCTTATCTCTTATTTGCAACTTGTACTACATGTTTAGTTAAATTACTTGCTTTCTTAATTCCGTATTCATTATTTAACTGTGGAAATTCTTTACTTAAAATTTGCTATCCTTAAAATATCTTGCTGTTGAGTTTGGTGTTGAGTTGCAAAGGCCGTGGTTTCTATTGAGGCAAGGTGTAAGTTGTAAAGTGTCATTTTATTTAGTTGTTACGTCTTGGCTTCCGTGTTATTGTTGAGGTGATTGTTTGGTTGTGTGCACGAGGTTTCTGTCGTGTTGTTGTTACTATTTTCATGAGGTTTCTGTTGTGCCGTTGTGAATATTGATACGCATTCAGTGGTATAAGGTATGGGTGTTGAAACGCATGCGGTGAGATAAGGTGGACTTGATACACGTGGCTAGTAGGGGAACTACTAGAAGTCATGCGGTGTGATAAGGTGGGCTAAAACGCGGGGTGATATTTCGGAAAAAACTATTTTCAAAACTAAATGTGAAGGCCCCCGCGGTGATATAAATAAAGATTGTGATTTATTTTTATGATTTGGGACTACGAGACGGTACCTTGAAAGTGCCCCTGTTGATATTCTCTATTTTCTATATTATTTGGGTGTTCTTTCATTATCATGTAAAATCCTTGTTTTCCTTTCGTGATTTAATTAGCTTCCTCGATTTCCGTGTTGTTACTTTCTGTAATTTCTTTATTGTTTACCTTCCCTGTTATTTCAGTATATCATTATATTTTCTGTCTTGCTTCTTATTATCTCCAGTAGGGCCTCGACCTAACCTCGTCACTACTCTACCGAAGTTAGGCTTGGCACTTACTAGGTACCATTGTAGTGTACTCATACTATGCTTCTGCACATATTTTATGCAGATCCATGTACATCCTATCAGCCTCGGTATTTAGCATGTTGAGTTGCTTGCTTTGGAGACTTTAAGGTACATCTGCCCGCGTCCGCAGGCCTCGGAGTCCCTTTATACCATGTTCTTTTCTTATATCTTTACATATGAGTGTTTAGTACTGTATCTAGAGCTTGTGACTTATATTTTCATCGAGTTTTGGGAGATGTACATATAGAGTTGCAGATTTTATTTCATATAGTTTTTGATGTTTTTGAGATTAAAATTTTCGTTTCAGTTATTCCGCATGTTTGTTAGGCTTACCTAGTCTTAGAGACTAGGTGCCGTCACGATATCCTATGGAAAAACATTGGACACACTAGTAGATGGGGATGCATCCGCCTGAGATCCTCCAATATCAAGTCTAGAAACACTAGGAGTAGATGATGATGGAGATGATAATGGATTGGACGATGATGGAGTCACAAAAGATGAACCATCATACCCGCCCTGGGATGGAATCAATGGTGAGCCATCATGCTGACTAGCAGGGAAATGAGGACTTAAAGGTGGAAAATTAGGCATGGGCATAAAATTAATAGTAGTGGAGACTGAGGCAGAACCACCCTGGGTCGGCATGGAATAATACTGTACTATGCTAGCCGAGAGAGAGGGGAGACTTTGAAAAACTCAGCTGGTAATGCAGTCGTCGACTGAGAAGGACGAGGAATACTAGGAGGAGGACTCATCCTAGGCATGTGTGGAGGGATGTGATCGCTCGTGGATGGCAAAGTATTTTTTTCTTCTTAGATGTTTTTAGTTCTTTACCTTTAGAAGCCATCTGTGCAAATTACGTAAAACAAAATATACTAATAAAAACTCAACAGGTAATAATATAAAGTAGTTCTTCCACATATTATAACAATTAAAAAAAATGTATATAAAGTCCAACAAGATATAAAAATAAAACAATAACATAAGGAATAACATAAGAAATCAAACAAGTCATAAAACACACAAACAACTCAATCCTCATCGCTTTCTTCATATTGATCATATTCATTTTCATCATTGTTTTTTTCATTTTCAACATATAATTCTCCATCCTCGCTTGCTTCATATTCATCACTTGAATCTCCATCCTCGTTTGCCATGGATATTTCTTCCTCATAATCACTTTGATTTAATCTAAGGACTGAAGGCTCGAATTCCTCATAAAGGCCTTCACTATCATGCAATTCACCTGCTAGTTCATCATCCATCATTGCTTCAACATTTGAAATGTCATTCTGGTACGCTACATCTAATACATCCTCGACCTCAACTCTACCCACGGGCTTTGTTTTTATCACTACCCACCATGCATCCTTCTTCTTGCACAAAGGATAAGGTGTGTAATACACCTGTTTCACATTTTGTGCTATGATAAATGGATCATAGAGTCTATACCACCCCGTGTTCTTTATTTCAACTATTTTATACTGTGGATGCACCTTTGTACCTCTAGTAGGTGTTGGATCATACCATTTATACTGAAAGAGTACCAACTTTGTCTTCAGCCAACCAACACTATACTTGAGTTTTAATATATGTTGAAGCACACCATAATAATCAACATCACCATCAGCTTTCACACACACGCCACTATTATTAGTTTTTTTGCCCTTGGACCATTCTTCTGTATGAAACTTGTACCTATTGATGGAGTACTTAGGCATCATTCTAACCTTAGGGCTAGGTCCCCAAGCAATGTCACGCAAAAATTGATCATTTACGCCTTATCTGGATTATGAACCTAGAACGAACCCAATATATAAGAGTTAATTAGAAATTAAAAAGTACATACACCTGATAATAATTAGCATTGGAAGAAACTTCGCTAATACTTACAAAGTGTTTAAACCATTTTGCAAACTTAGGATAAACATTCTCATGCCCATATGTACCCATAAACCAATTTTCCGACAGATTTGAAACTTTTCATTAGTTAAAATGATTGATAATTGAGATTGAATATAAGTCGGTAATATAAATGTACACTTACGTATAATAAGGTTGGACTTCGGGATAATTTAGTAGAACATGTGTTGTAGCTGACTTTATCTCTATCTCAGTCAAAAATCGTGTTGGACTATGTTTTGGACTGCCTTTTCCAGGTTGATTGAATATGGAAAAGGGTGTTGCCAACGGATCGGTATTTCCACCATCATCATGTTGATTAGGTCGATTTCTTAAACATGGCACATCATGTTCAAAATAATATGAACAGAAATAAGATGTTTCTCTAGCCAGATATGCCTCACATATTGATCCCTCAATCCTTGATCTATTTTTCATGGTCCGCTCACATTTTCTAATCATCCTGCATAGCACGATTTTGAGATTAAATAATATTAAAACAAAACACATAAGAATTAATGATTAAAGATAATTACCTCTCTGTCATGGCCCCAATTTCCCTAATTAGGATGTCATGACGGTACCTAGTCTTTAAGACTAGATAAGCCTAACACTTACTAAATAATTAGAAGAATTCAACCATCAGATGAAAAATATGAAATAAAAATCATATACAAATTACAATTCCCATAACCGATAGTACAAGTCATAAGCTCTACTGAGTTTGCTAGAAAATCCATAAATGCAACTGTTCGGATGGAATTAAACAATACAAAAAAAATATCATAAGGTGACTCCGAGGCCTGCAAACGCGACGGTAAGTTTACCTTGAGTCTCCATAGCTCGACCGACCAACTAATAATCAACAACAATTGAGGCACCTGGATCTGCACAAAAATGTGCTGAAGTGTAGTATGAGTACACCACAACGGTACCCAGTAAGTATCAAGACTAACCTCGGTGGAGTAGTAACGAGGGACAGTCAAGACACCTACCGGACTAAACAACCTGAACAAGTGTGTAGATGAACTAACTGAGAAATAATACTAATATAAAGCTAAGCAGGATAAGGAATACAAGACAATACTAGCAATGATACACTAGTAACAACAATATTCAACAAGAAGCGGTCAGGTAATAATGTTGTAAAGTAACTGATAACAGTCTAAGTCCGGGGAAACCAAGTAAAGGGAAAACCAGCAACAACTCAATAAGAGCAACCGCTTTCTCATCAGGTCTGTTCAAGCATTTCCATGAGGTAATCCCAATTTATGAACCCTAATCACTTGGTATCTTGTGCCCACATTACAACTTATAACCGCATAAATGACTCACGTGCCAATAGAACATCCCTCACATAGAAGGCAAGTAGACAAGAGTACGTATAATGGTTCATG
This sequence comes from Nicotiana tabacum, assembly GCF_000715075.1. Taxonomy (NCBI): domain Eukaryota; kingdom Viridiplantae; phylum Streptophyta; class Magnoliopsida; order Solanales; family Solanaceae; genus Nicotiana; species Nicotiana tabacum. The sequence continues at coordinate 88,902,503 of NC_134093.1, read as the reverse complement.
ACGTCAGGATTCACCTTTTAAAACCGATATGGGTGATTTAACTATGAGTATGCGTGTGCAAGTATTCTACCATAATTCCAGTTAACAAATAAGAGTAAAGACAATGAATGGCACATAAGAAATAATCACCATGAAATGTATAGTGTAATAAAAGCAACAATGAAGTTTAAAGCAGCGATTAGCACAACAAGATTAGCTACATAGAACTGAGCAAATAGTGCAATACAGAGGAAAACAATTAATAGTATGCTAAGGAAAACAACAATCAAAGACAAGTGCACAGAAAAGGGGAAATGATAACAAGAGCCCTCTCGAGGTATCGCCTCATAGTCTCAAATCGTAAAATGAATCACAACTTTCCTTATATCATCGCGGGAGCCTTTGTATTTAGTTTTTGAAAATCATTTTCCAGAAAGAGCATCCCGCATTTTAGCCCACCTTATCACACCGCATGACTTCTAGTAGTTCTCCTACTAGCCACGCGTTTCAACCCCACCTTATCTCACCGCATGTGTTTCAACACCCAAAACCTATACCACTGCATGTGTATCAATAATAACAACAACACGGCAGAAACCTCGTGCAACACAATAACAACCACACGGCACAAACCTCATGCAACACAATAACAACCGCATGGCACAAACCTCGTGCAAATACATAATAATTTTCTCAACAAAACACGTATTCCAAAAACATAAGAACTCAAATAAATGACTTTCACAATATGTGCTGACATGCCACAATATTTCCTCAAAATAGTTTCAATATCACAACCACGTATAGCCCTCAGCTCAACAACACTGAATACAACAACAACAACAATAATAACACGAGAATACGACAAGTAAATCAACACAAGAACTTCAGAACACAAGAAAATGGAAGAACGAACTCACAGAGAAAGACACAACATGGAAATAATAGTCTCAAAAAGAATAGTTCAACAAGGGAGAGGTAATGTGTAACAATGATTCCCCGAAAGTGCAATTCGACACAAGAGAGATAGCATGAATCAATAACCCCAATAGGAATACGTCAACAATGAAAGGGATAACAAACTTCCATTAAGGTTAAGCAATTACGGAAGAGATAATAATGATTTCAATTAATGTTAGGCAATTACAGAAAGATAACCATGATTTCAGTTAAGGTTAAGCAATTACAGAAAGGATAGCATGATGATTAAAGAGGCAACAACTTCACTTAAGGCACATAAGATTTTAATCAGCAATAAGGGTAGAACATGAAACAATTAATTTCAATTAAGACATGTAAGGATGAATTTAGTAAATGGGGGATTTAACATGACAAACAACTTCATATCTAATGAACATAAGAACCTAAGAGCCCTAAACGGTCAAATGTCCACAAATAAGATCGAGCACGTACTCGTCACCTCTCGTACACAGCCTTCGCATGACACTATTAGCACAAATGACTCAAATCCTAAGGGGTAGTTCCCCCCCCCACAAAGTTAGGCAAGATACTTACCTCAAATAAGCTAGATCGTTACTCTAAAATGACCTTCTCACGTGAAACATCCTCCGGGCGGCTCAAATCCCAATGAGTTCTGCCCAGGCCTGATCGCACTTGCGACATAATTAGTCGCTTCTACGGAGTCCGCTTTGCGACAATACAACTGCACCTGCGAAGCCCACTAAACAACTACCCTCTCACACCTGCGAACATTCTTCCGCTTCTGCGAAACCGCAGGTGCGCGATGCCCAAATCGCTTTTGTGCTCCAGCTCGCCTCTGCGTCCAATATTTCGCTTCTGCAGAGCCGCATATGCGCACCAATTTTTGCATCTGTGAAGACTACCAAGCCTAGCCTTTCTCGCTTCTGCGCCTTCATCTTCACACCTGCAACCATCGCACCTACGCCCAGTGGTCTGCAAGTGCGACCACACTAGAACTCGACCTAAACCAGCCTCATCCAAAAATGCTCCAATTGATCTGAAGCTCCCCTGAAACTCACCCGAGCCCCTCGGGACTCCTTCCGAATATACCAACCAGTCCTATAACATAAGACGGACCCGCTCGAGGCCTCAAATCACATCAAACAACGTCGAAACTACAAATTGTACCACGAATCAAATTTATAAATTTCTAAATCTTCTAACTTCTAAAACTCGCGCCGAAACATATCAAATCAACCTAGAATGATGCCAAATTTTGCATGCAAGTTCCAAATGACATAACAGATCTAATCCAACTCTCGGAATCGAAATCCGACACTGATATCACCAAAATTAACTCTCGGTCAAACCTACTAACCTTCCAAAACTTTAATTTTCTAATTTTTGCCGAAATGCTTCAAATTAGACCTACAAATGGACGCACGCCTAAGTCCAAAATCATCATACGAATCTATTAAAATCGGAGTCGTTTGCTCAAAGGTCAAACTCCGGTCAACTCTTTTTATTTAAGCTTCAAAAATAAGAATTATATTTTCAATTAGATCCCAAATCATCTGAAAACCAATCTCGACCACACACGCAAGTCATAATACTCATTATGAATCGTCTCGAGACCTTAAGCCGTCGAACGGGGCGCTAATTCCTAAAATGACTGGTTGGGTCATTACACTCTCGAAGGTATATATCCATCTACATTGAACTGGCCCTCCTAACCGTGCCTCTTATGCAAGGTGAATTAGAAGATGTTCCATCACATCAAAAAAACCAAGCGGGAAAACTTTTGCCAACTTGTTTAAAGTTAAGCGAATGTTACTGTCCATGTAAGCTAGGTTCTCCGCCCTCAATGTGCTAAAGCACAACTCCTTGAAAAATAAGCATATCTCTGTGATGGGCTTTCATATTCTATCAGGAAAAGCATTGAATGCAATAGGCATCAAAGATTCCATGAAAATGTGACAATCGTGGCTTTTCATAGACGTCAACTTTCCTTCTTTCATGTCAACACACCTAGATAAGTTTGATGCATACCCATAAGGCATTCTCAAATTATCTTATCACAAATCTCTCTTATTTTATCCAAAGTGAATTTATAACTTGCCTTAGGCTTCTGAATCTTGTTGTTCAAGTATGCCAAGTACAACTCAGCCCACCTGTAATATTCTTTCAAATCCATCCTGGCCTTCAAGTTATATTTTGTCTTGTTGCTTACATCCATCACAGTATTAAACATGTTATCAAAAAAGTTCTTCTCGATATGCATGACATCAAGATTATGCCGAAGAAAATTGTTCTTCCAATAAGGTAACTCCCAAAAAATGCTTTGTTTTGTCCAGTTGTGTGTTACACCATACTTTGGTATCTTATTAGGCAATGGATACTCTGTTACCTTAGGTTGATTCCTAACTCTATTCCAAATCTCTTCAGGCAACAAGACATGTGGTGGCTCCTCATAATCAGTTTTGTTCTTCATAAATGCACTAGTATTTCTCCTAAACTCATGATTTGTTGACAAGAAGCAATGATGACAGTCAAACCGTGTGTTCTTGCCTTCATGTTTCAAAGTGAATGCCTTTGTGCCTTCCATACAAATCGGGCAAGCTAACTTTTCGGCAGTTGACCACCTGGACATCATTACATAAGCAGGAAAATAATTTATAGTCCACATCAAAGTAGCACGTAGTCTAAAGTTTTGCTTAGATGATACATCATATGTTTCCACACCTTCATGCCACAATAACTTCAACTCATCAATTAGGGGCTGAATGTATAGATCAATCAATTTTTTTGGATTGTGTGGACCTGGAACAACACAAGTTAGAAAAAAATATTGACTTGTCATACACAATTCAGGCGGTAGATTATTGTCACGCCCCGAACCTGGGGGGCAAGAATATGGTGCAGCAGACACTACAAATGGAGTGAATCCATCAGCACATAATCCCAACCTAATATTTCTCTGTTCACTAGCAAAATACTTCCATGCTTCTCCATCTGACGGATGACATAGCACACCATCTAGCCTTTTATGTTCATAGTGCCATCTCATATAAGGAGCGAAACTCTTTGATGCATACAACCTCTTTTACCTCGGTATAAGTGCTAAGCAGTGTATCGCCTTCACTGGAACCTTCTTCTGTTTAGCATTTGTGACTTCTTTGTAATGCTGCTGGTTACAAAATTTATAATTTTCTAAAGTTGCATCATCCTTATAGAATAACATGCAACCTTTCTCACAACAATCAATACTTTCCAATAAAAGACCCAACTTGGAAACCAATTTCTTTGCCTTGTAAAAATCATTGGGCAAGTCAATCTTGGTCGGATTAAGTTCATTCATAAGGCCAATGGTAGAATCCATGCCTGCTTGAGAATTAGAATTATCCGATTTAATACTTAGTAATCTAACTGCAACAGATAACTTAGAATGTGTTGCGCCTTCATAAAGCGGATAATTAGCGTCATCTAACTATTTGAAGAAGCTCTTAGCCTCATCATTTGGTTCGGATTGAGCCCCAGGGAACATCTCAAAAGCATCCCTCATCATTTCATTAAATCTAGAATTTTCAACATTAATATTCTCCGCTATGGGACTACCTTCTTCACCACCAGATGAGTTCTGAAAATGAACATCATCTACACTAGCATGACTCTCCCCATGCACAGTCCACACATAATAATTTTCCATAAACCCCTTCTTATACAAATGAACAGTAACAATATCGGACCCCAATAACTTAAGACACTTGCATTTCAGACAGGGGCACCTAATCGTCCCTTCAATAAGGAAATCATCAAATGTCTTTGCCTTAGCAATAAAGCTAGCAACCTGTGCTATAAATTCATCTCGCAATCTCGTACGATTCGGTTGATTCCTATCATCCATCCATCTACGATGCCCAAATTCCATCTACACAAAAATATTAAATATTATTTCATTTAAAGTTCTTATTTTTAAAGGTTAACTGTTGTTTCATTTTGTATGTGAGTTATGTCAAAATAATACTACTACTATTTAGCAAGAGTATTGAATAATAAATATAATTACGCAAACAAAAAAAAAGCTTTTTAAAAAAATATCTACATATATAGCAATTCTAAAATATTTTTTAACGAAAAATGAATAATAATTAAAATTACGATTCAGTTGCATTAATTTTTACTCTTTAATTATTGGCAGAATTACTTGCATTACTTTTTGCTCTTTAATTATTGGCGGAATTGCTAGTTTTTGGCTTATACGAGCAAAAGAATTTATTGGATGAAAATGAAAATAGATTTCAATTAAGCTTAATTCTATGAAAGTCAAAAGATATTAAAAAAGTTAGGAGTAAGACATATTATCAAAAGTAGACAACTAGCACTAAGAGTTTTAATAGATTCTTCACACTTTCTCCTCTTAAAATTAGTACCCTCCCAATATAATCAAATGAGATGAATTGTTATATATGTAACAACTCTACAATTTAGTTAGCAAAAATTATTTAGTAAAATTATCCCCAACTTGGTAATGTTATGCCCAAATTTGTAGGTAATTTACCAACATATAACTTTAATTTAGCAACATATAACTCTAAATTACCAAAATATAAGTTTAACATTTATGTTTAACATATAACCCTAATTTACCAACATATAACTCTAAATTACCAACATATAACTTTAATTTAGCTACTAACAATAGTCATAGATTTACTTTAGCTAAGACCAATCAATTTTTACGAACCAAACTAGGAGCGATTAAACAAAATTAGTGTATTTCAAAAAATAAAAAATAACAAAGGAGGGTGAGGGAAACCTACCTGGCAGTGGAGGATCGTCGACGAAAGAGTTGCTGCTGCGCGCTGGGGCAGCGTCGCCGGTGATGACAGCGGGCTGGGGCGTCATCGGTGATGGCAGCGGGCGGGCTTGGTGGGGGAGGGAGAGGGGAGGTTTGAGTGTGTGTGTGTGTGTGTGAGAGAGAGAGAGAGAGAGAGAGAGAGAGAGAGAGAGAGAGAGAGAGAGAGAGAGAGAGAGAAGAGAGAAGAGAGAAGAGAGGGAAAGAAAAAATAAAGGGGTCGGGGGGTTTAAAAAAGGATTCTGACCGAATCGGTCGCAAACTCAACACAATCAAACCTCGTTTTAATAAATGTTTGCGACCGATTATTATTGCGACCGAATCGGTCGCAACTTTTAAATTTATTTTTTATGTTTTTTATTTTTGCCGACCGAATCGGTCGCTAACAGTTTTGCAGTATTTTCCACCAAAATTTACGACGGATATGGACGAAATATTTGTCGTAACTATTATTAAAAATTAAAAAATATATTTTTAGGCCATTTTCGACCGATTCCTTCTAAAATTTTTGACTACTTTTTCCGGTCAAAATGTTTCGGTCGGAAATTGGCCGTTTTTAGTAGTGATATAGAAAAGATATGCATAAAGAGGCATGTATACATTTCAAAACTAGAATATAGAGAAGATAATCAATATTAATCCGTTCATGATGTCCCAAAATGACATAATAATATTAGTCCGAATTAAGATCTCCGTCTCCAATAATGTATAAATACGCTCAAGAGATAATCAATAAGATGCACTAGTACATAACAAATAAATATGCGGATGTGTATTTGTTATATAAAGTATGACTATCGGCTAAATTATGTATATCAACAATCTCAAGAATAGATTATCATTCTCAATTAAGATGTAACAATCTAGAACATGATCTCTTAACATGGATAATTGTGTTATGGATAATTGTGCTAATGTAGTCATACAATCAAGTAAAGCATAATTCAAGAAGAACTTACAACCAAACAAGGCATATAGAAGTCTAACACTACCCTCAAACTTGGTATAGCCTTAGTGTAGATATATACGTTCCCCAACTCGCATATACGTCACTCACACACACACACACACACACACACACACACATATATATATATATATATATATATATATATATATATATATATATATATATATATATATATATATATATATATATATTGATTCACTTTTTTTTCAATTGATTCTGCCGTACGGCGGCAGCGCCCTATATAACAAAATAGAAAGTTATATAAGAATAGGAGTATGTGCTTCAACACAGCCCTCAAGAGAGATGAATGAACATGCCCATTAACATTTCAAGATCCGACCTCAAATCGAGGTCTAAATCCCCGAAATTTATTCTCTTAAGTGCTAACCCAAAATCCTAATTTTTACACTTTTAAATTATTAATTTAGGAATATAAATCTGTGAGAAATCCTGTATATAATTTTAACGGGAGCAGAAACTCACTACCCGCACTTGGAGAAGCTGGCCTTAGCTCTCGTAATCGCCGCTCGGAAGCTAAGGCCTTACTTCCAATGTTACCCGATAATTGTGGTGTCACAACCCAAAATTCCAACCTATCGTGATGGCGCCTAACGTGGTACTAGACAAGCCGATTTCTCACAAATATTTCCAACACTTTTAACAAGAATGAATTTAAAGCAGTTTTAATAGTAAAAGTTCTCATAACCGGGATAGAAAACCCAAAACATAATGTAGAATTCCCAACTATCGGAGTGTCACAGAATACATGAGCATCTATATATCACAAGTCTGGAAAATACGGTCTATAATAGTTTGAGGCCAAATACAGTAATCAAGAAGATAAGGAAGGAGAGACAAGGTCTGCGAAACACCAGCAGCTACTTCGGAATCTCCGAATAATCAACTATGCGAAAAATTCAACACCCACTGTATCCGAAAATACCTGGATCTGCACACGAAGTGCAGGGTATAGTATGAGTACAACCAACTCAGCAAGTAATAATACTAAATAAATAACTGAAAGTAGTGACGAGCTTCATAGCTGAGTCCAATTACAGTAATTTTCAATATAATAAGGTAGGCATACTTTCAAGTTCAACATTTAAGCCCAAAACAGTAATTTCATGTCAAGTTCAACTGAAACATAAGATAATATCTCTCATAAATTTCTAAAACAGTGATATATGACAGCTGAAGTGCAACAATAATGAAGTCAAATGCATCCTCTCAGGACCACAGTCACTCAGCCATTCCATTCACTCAGCACTCGCACTCAGTAGGTACTTATGCTCACTGGGGGTGTGTACAGACTCCGGAGGGGCTCTTTCAGCCCAAGCGCTATAATCCGCACATACAACTCATGTGTTGGATGGACAACTCACGTGCTATAGTATAATATATGGATCCGCACGTACAACTCACATGCTGCACGGACAACTCACGTGCTATAGTATAATATATGGATCCGCAAGGACAACTCACGTGCTATAGTATAATATCTCACAATCAGACATTCGGCCTCACTCAGTCATAAATCTCTCCAGTCTCTCGGGCTCTCAATAATCATGAAAATCAGCCCAAACAACAATGATATGATGCATCAATAATGAACAATAGAGACTGAGATAAAATAAACAAGTAAACTGTGACTTGCTGATACCCAATTTTCCCCTTATATATATATATATATATATATATATATATATATATATATATATATATATGTGTGTGTGTGTGTGTGTGTGTGTGTGTGTGTGTGTGTGTGTGTGTGTATATACTTTCAAAATAGTACATATGCATCATCATTTAGTTTATAAGCATATACAAGTATTTTTCATAATTTTTCATAATTTTTAAAGGCTTTAAATCGATTTATTTCCGCATTTTTATATCCAGTAATTATTCTTTAAATTATTTTTATGATGATTAAATCATCTAAACTTATCATTTACACCTACATGATGTTATAAATATTTTCAGTGCATTTTTTTAATTACAATTGCATTTCTAGGGCAAATTGCACATTTTTATAATAATAGCCCATATTCATGTATAATTACATTATTTATGCGAAAATGACTCTTTATATTTTTATAATATTAATTAATTATTTTTAATTATTTTAGTGCATAAATGATACCTTTTTATTTATTAATTACTTTCATATATTATTTATTTATTAAATATTGGGTATTTAAAATCTTGCCCAGAACATACTATTTTTCGGAGCTAAACTACCCAGAACTTGGTCCAATAACCCCAGCCCAATCCTAAACGACCCAACCCAGTCCAAAATCGGCCCAACACTTCTCAAATCCCAGCCGTTGATCAAAAATGATCAACGACTCACAACACCTTTCCCCCTTCTCCTTATATCCCCTTACTCTAAGCCATAATCCCCATTTCCCTTCAGCCGCCGCCTTCAAACACCCCTCCCCCTCATAGAAACCCTAGCCGCCTCTCAAAAAATCTCTCCAAATCTGCCTCAACCATGGATTTTTCCATGATTCTCTTACCTTTTGTGTATTATATAGCCATCTCCTACGATTCTATGTTACCGCCTAGTACTTGCCTAAACATGGCAAGTACTACATCTCAGATTTTGACCATTCCCCTTTGACCACTTGAATATAGACATGTATCTCGTCCATATACTTCACGACCATGGCTATATGGGTACGATTAGCCGAGATTTCGGCCAATCTTCAACTTTTGTCAACTAGGGTTTCAATTCCCCTTTGTTTCTTACCGATTCTTAACTGATACTTTTCCTTTTATGTGTTTGACTACTCTTTTTCCTTATGTTTCCCTATTTTCTACTTTATTCTTTGCCTTAAATTTGACTCTAAATGATTTTTGGTATTTTTGGTATTATTTGTGTGTTTCCCTGTTGATTTACAGGACCCCTTTGATTTATGCCCTAAAACCGTTTCTAATTGATTCCGAAATATTTTCTTTCTCTATTATTTGAGTTCGAATATTTTTTTTCCATGTTTATGTGTTCGATTTCTACACTATATAAACCCCTCCCCATTCCCCTTTAGGGGGGACTCTTTTTGGAATCACTATAGCCTCACTAGATCTAAAAGATTTACTCTGATATTTCATTCTATACTCTGATTTTGGCCGGTTGAAAGCCAAGGCCATTAAGTTCTGAGTTCTTGCTTCTCATTAATGTTCAGAATATTGTGGACTTTTGTTCTTTCTTGTATTTTCGTTTAACTGATAAGTCACTTGACTTTTTGCAATTTTATCCTTACGTGTCTCTGATTTGCATGTGTTCTTACTTCTGAATCCATGGCTTAATATGTTTCTGAGTTATGATTAAGCATCACTCTGTTAACTTTATATGCATTTTTAAGTCTCTTTAGCATTTAACTGCTCCTAATGGTACTAGTTCTGAAATTATCTACGCCTAGCCTGGGTAATCTGAACCTTCCTAAGATTTGCTCAGCTAGTGTATCGACTCCTGAATGTTCATAAATATGTTTACTTACTTTGTCCTGAATCCCTATAATGGATGCCTCACATTTGATTAACTTATATTAAGACCTTCATTGTTAGTCATAATTTGCCTCTCTGCTATTGTGTCACTCAGCATGGTCACTCAATCCCATACCCCTTTAGTATTTGCTTATGATTTAGAACAGTTGTCTCAGCATGTTTGAATTGTTACTTTACGATGTTAGGATAAATCTTTGAAACAACTGGATATTCTTAGTTAATTAGGCCATTATGGCAATGCTTGAATGCCTATATCTGCTACTTGACATGATTTTACCTTCCACTCTGCTTAGAATCTCTGTAGTAATAGTCTTGTATACGTGTCTTAATTTGTGATTGTGATCTTATCCCTCTGCTAACATGATGCCCAGTTCTTTCTATGATTATTTGGCTCATCACAATGCTGTCCTGTTTCTTGATAATAATACTAGGTTGTGTACTTAGCATAAATCAACCATGTTTCAACCTGTTTAGTATTGTGCACTTACGCATAATAATCTTTGTCAATCCCGCAAACATGTTCTTTCCTTAACTTTTTCAGCATGTGATTGCCTCTGTGCTAAGTGTTGAACCCGTTTCTCAGTTTCTATTTAGCTTGCTTTTAAAATTCTGTGATTTGTTTGATTGTTTGCTCTATATGCTCAATTTGGTCGTGTCTGTTTAAATCCCTCAATTCATGTCTCTCAACCTTGGTCCCCTCTCTTTCACTTGTTACTCGAGCTCTTTGAATCCCCATTCTTAGCCGGCTGAAAGCCAAAGCTACTTAGGCTCTACTCTTTGACCTCCCTAGTGTGAGCATTGCTCAGGGTCCATTTGAGACCCTCGTGAACTCTGACACACTAGGACTTGGTCCCTAGTTATTCTCTGAATCTCTCTTATTAACCTCTCTAGTGTGAGCACTATCTTGGGTTCCCGAAGCCCTTCGGAACTCTGATACACTAGGGTCTTGATTCTATTAGCTCAACTCTGGTTTCTACCTACTGGATGAATAAATTGGTTTCTAGCTGCCTTATGTCAATGAAGATGTAATTTCTGGGCTATTGCGAACCATGGGAATGAAGGCCTGGCCTTACTGGGTATATCTTTGGGCCTGCTATAGGCTCCCTATAGTTATTTTACTCTGTAATTTATTCCATTCATTTTGGGTCTGTAATAATTGTTGTAATAACAATTGGGGTGTTAGTAAAATTGGAAAAATGGGTTTATTCTAATATTTGCATGAACGGGTAGAAATCCTGCCTATAGGTATTTAATTTGCTTGAACATGTTTTGCTACTGTGTGTGTTAGATAACCTGCCTATAGGACTTGAGTGTTTAATTCATTTAACATATTTTGCTTCTACATGTTTGTTAGATATCATGTTTATAGGAAATAAAGTGACCAATGTTTCAATTTGCATTACGGCATATTCATTAGATACTATGACCCTAGGGTTATGTTAGCTTATGTTCTGCAAATCTGCATTTTAGAAATAATGCCTATAGGGTTTTAATTGGTTAATGTGTTGTTGTTATAATTGCTCACTTAGGAGACATGCCTATAGGAGCTAAAGCCAGTTTCAATCGCTAATTGTAGAAATTCTGCCTATAGGGTAATCCTACGCGCTTTTAAGTGTTAATATTGAACTTTCAACACTCATTCTATTAGAAAGCATGCTTATAGGATCAAACTGAGTAGTTCTAAATATCTTCCATGGTTATCACTGCTAACTACTGTATAAATCACCTAGATAGCATGTCTATAGGTTTAATCGCTTATAATCTGTAATCAGCGGGCGATTGTGTAGTCGCTTAGAAGCTGTATCTAAAATGGCACCTTGCATCTGAAACTGCCTGTACGTTTGAATCCCAAGGTCACATAGAAACCATGTCTATAGGGCCCGATGACTTTAATTTGCCTCAATCCTGAAATTGTCTAACGCTTAATGTGAAAATTGGTTCGCGTGCATTTGTTGTCTAAGAGTGGAGGCTAACTTGAGCCCTTAATTGCTTTTACATGAAGTCCAACTTGATTTGTATGTCGTCTAGTTTTATTATTTCTGAGCAGCCTAAGCTAAGTCTAGAAACCATCCAAAATAGAGGTCCAAAACGCCTCCTGGGCCATAGGCATGGGACGGTTAGTGCACGCATAGGGCACGGTTTAGAATCAACTAGTGCGCTTTAGGTAAAAACATAAAGATAGTAATCAGGTAGCAGGAGATGATAGTCTGTGCCCGCTGAATAATACGAGTAACACCCCACCTCGAGGGAGTTACGAAGTATTATTTATATTGCACGGGGTGATCCTTTAGGCTAAAAAACTTAGGACCCCCCATCTTGTCTTTAAACCAATTATCTGTGTTTACTCAAGGACTTTCTAATAATGATTTTTTTTCAAACTTCTTGTTTTTCTCTCTGACTATTTGACTAATTCATATAATTCAAGTTCGGTCGGGACCCACAGTTGTAGACCTTGAAGAGTGCCTAACACCTTCTCTTCGAGGTAATTTAAACCCTTACCCGATCTTTGGTGACGCAAACTGGTTAAACCAGAGTTATTTGCAAATAGGTGCCCTAACGCACCTCAAACCCATTAGGTGGCGACTCTCTCTTTTAACACCTTCCTTTAAAAGAGTTGACACGTGTCGAAACCCGATTTCGCGAGAAAGAGGGGCAGGACATGACTGAGTACAAACAACAATTTAGTAGATAGTTTAACATGTACACGGCCTCTATGGGTCCCTACAGTGCCAACCCATAATCTAAACATGATGTGTCGTTCAATTTCTCTACTACATTGAGAATGTACATATAACAACAGATTATTCAACTACACAGTTTCATAGAATTTTACCAAGTCACAATTCACAATTCCTACGGTTCACGTCCACACGCCCGTTACCTAGCATGTGCGTCACCTCAAAACCGATCATATAACACATAATCTAGGATTTCATGCCATCGGGACCAAATGTAAAACTATTACTTACCTCAAACCATGTAATTCTTTATTCTGTAATGCCTTTGCCTCGCGAATCGGCCTCCAAATGCCTCGAATCTAGCCACAAATAATCTGATTCAGTCAATAAAAATTATAGGAATTTATTCCATATGAAAATACAAATTTTCCATCAAAATCCAAAATTTCTCTCAAAATCGCCTATGGGGACCACATCTCAGAATCCGACGAAACTTACAAAATCCGACAACCCATTCAATTACGAGTCCAACCATACTAGTTTTACCAAATTCCGACATCATCTCGACCCTCAAATCTTCAATTTAACCCAAGAGGGTTTTCTAAATCTTCCAACTAAATTTACCAATTAAATGTTAAAAACAACCATGGATTCGGCTAATTTGACCAAAATTGAGTTAAGAACACCTACCCGAATATTTTCCTTGAAGAATCTCCTGAAAATCGCCTCACCCGAGCTCTTAAAATCCAAAAATGGGTAAAAATGGCCAACCTACGAATTTATATGTTCTGTCGAGGGCCTTTCGCACCTGTGACTAACTTAGCCATTTCTGTGGTCGAGCAGTCGCTTCTGCGACCTCGGCCTCAACCCATGCCTGATCGCGACCTAGGTCCATCTGCTCGCTCCTGCGATCTCGGCCACAACCCATGACTGGTCGTGACCTCGGCTTCAACCCACGTCTGGTCACTTCTTCGGACCATTTGTTCGCTTCTGTGACCTCGGCCTCAACCCATGCCTGCGAGCTAAATTCTGCAGGTGCGATTGCACCAGAAGGCTAAAATTTTCAGGAGCTGTTTAAGTCCAAATTTCAATCCGTTAGCCATTTGAAACTCACCCGAGGCCCCCATGACCTCAACCAAATACACCAACAAGTCCTAAAACATCATACGAACTTAGTCGAAACCTCAAATCACATCAAACAATGCTAAAATCACGAATCATACTACAATTTAAGCCTAATGAAACTAAAAACTTTCAACTTCTACATTCAACGCCGAAACCTATCAAATCAAATCCAATTGACCTCAAATTTTGCACATAAGTCATAAATGACATAACAGACCTATTCAAATTTTCAGAATCGGACTCTGACCCCGATATCAAAAAGTCAACTCCCCGGTCAAACTTCCCAAAAATTCAACTTTCGCAATTTCAAGCCTAATTCCACTACAGACCTCCAAATCACAATCCGGACACGCTCCTAAGTCCAAAATCACTCAACGGAACTATTGGAATCATCAAAATTATATTCCAGGGTCATTTACACATAAGTCAACATCCGGTCAATTTTTTCAACTTAAGTTTTTAATTATGAGACTAAGTGTCTCAATTCACTTTGAAATCCTTTCGGACCCAAACCAACTAACCCCGTAAGTCATAAAACAACTGTAAAGAATAAATTGAGCAGTAAATGAGGGTATATGGCTGTAATACTCAAAACGATCGGTCGGGTCGTTACATATATATATATATATATATATATATATATATATATATATATATATATATATATATTATATTGCATTCAGATGCAGGGTCAGAATTTGAAGTTATCGAATACGAGTTTCTAGTCTTATTAAGTTATTAAGTTCTAAATTAATAATTTATATATTTTTAATAATTTTTTCCGACAAATACATGAATTTGTATCAAAATTACTACGTTTGACCTAACCCGTAACTTGCATGCAAGCTCCGCCCCTGGTTGCACTCAGCTGCCTTCATACTATTTAGTTCAAGGACAATTTGAATTCTTTTTTTCTTATAAAAAAAAATGTATGTAGTGAAAAGTTTAACCCATTAGTTAATAAGAGCAAATTTTGCCCATGTTTATAGCGATATGGATAAATCTGACTCCAATATTAATATAGGACATATTTTTACCATTTTGCAATGTTCAAAGGTAAATTTGGATTGTTTCTCTAATTTTTATAATAATATACAGTATACTAAAATTCGCTCACATTGTTACAAAATAGTAATAGTACATTAGTTCCAACACTAATTGAGTATTTCTACATCTGTATTTGCTTGCACCAGTTTGACCAAGCTAATGCAAATCTACGACATAGAACATTGCTAGAGCTCCATGTCAACCAAAAATAATTTTTTTACTAAGGTCAAATGTGAGCTGGAGTTCTGCTAATGAGAAGGATAATTTAGTACCAAAAAATAACGGAGGGCAAAAATAATCTATTTTTGATAGTTTCAGGGGTATCTTTGCTTTTTTCGCTTTTTGTCCAACGTAGATTCGGTATTATGAATTTGAATCTTGATTTTCAAACTATCACAGTATTATTGGTTTGATCATAAATCTCGATTTTTAAAATATGACAGTATTATTGGTTTGAATCTTATGACATGTCTGCACGCTAATATTGGATAAATAACTCAGCGTTCAATCTTTTTGAAGATAATAGTAAATTAATTAATTCTAAAAAATATGTACTAAAAATATTTAGTTTGACGAAAAGACCATGAGTTAAGTGAACCATAATTTGGATTGTGAATTCGGCCCCGCAATATTGACTATGTATGACGTCTAATTATGAGCTGCCAATGTTGGCTATATATATGAGATGTGTAATTGTCTAAGAATTCACAAAATTTAGTAAAAATGATCTCAAGCCAATTTTTGAGAAATTATTACGTGGTACAACAATAAAAATTTAAATACAATAGAGCTACCATAGGTGGAGAGAGAAAAGAAGAAGAGAACATAACGGTCAACTGTCACGACCTCAATTTTTCTCCGTAGGATGTCGCGATGGCACCTAGTCTTAGGGACTAGGTAAGCCTAACACTTACTGAATTAAGGGCAAACTCAACCAAAAACTATTAAACATGAACAGAAATTTTCTATATAAAGCTTACAATCCCAAAACCAATAGTACAAGTCATAAACTCTACTAAGTTTACTAGAAAGTTTTCTAAGTATAATTATTTCAAAATAGAAATAAACAGTAAAAGTACATCAGAAGTTGACTCCGAGGCTTGCGAACGTGACGACAGGTATACCTTGAGTCTCCACAGCAAAGTCCGAACAACTAGCTAATGATCAACCAACTCCGAGAACCTGGATCTGCACAAAAATATGCAGAAAGCGTAGCATGAGTACACCATGGCAGTACCCAGTAAATATCAAGACTAACTTCGGTAGAGTAGTGACGAGGGACAGTCAAGACACCTACTAGACTTAATAAGCTATACAAGTATGAATGTGAAACTAAACAATATCAATCTAAAGCTAAGCATGATAACAATAATGAAACAATGCTCGTAATAGGAACCTAAAAGCAGCAATTAGCAACGAGACACAACAGGTAATAACGTCGTGGAGTAAGCTGAATACAGTTTAAGTCCGATGAAATCAAGTAAGGAAAAACAAGTAACACTCAATAAAAGCAACCACTTTCTCACAAGATTTGTTCAAGGACTTTCCCAAGGTACTTCACCTCATATTCACATTTCACGGGTCCCAAGTCATGAACCCTAATCACTTGGCATTTCATGCCCACATTAAAGTTCATAACTGCACGGACGACTCATGTGCCAAGGGAATGACAATATCAAATATCCGTACGGATAATTCACATGCCAACAATAATAATGATGCATGACCACACGGATAACTCACGTGCCAATAGAACTCTCACACAGAAGGCAAGTAAACGGGAGTACATGTAAATGGTCAATAACATCAGGATTCATCTTCTTAAACCGATATGGTTGATTAATTATGTATATGCTTGTGCAAGTGTTCTATCCCAATTCAAGTCAACAAGCAAGAGTTCAGACAATGAATGGCACATAAGAAACTATCACCACAAAATGTACAAGATATAACTCACACAAGGTAAGCACACCACTACACAAATATCAACAATAGCAATGTCCCTAGGCCATCACAAGTTATCACAAATTATTTTTCGACATAGACCACCTTGTCTCGCCACGTGCACAACAATAAAGTAAATGCCCGACTTGTCTCGCCATACACGCATAATAATATTCTCACCCTGTATCTCCACATGCGCAAACCCACATATATAGCCACATGTGCAAATATCAATAATAATAATAACAACAATACCCATAACTCACATGCGAACACCCCGACAATCCTCTCAACAATACCACGTGTGCCAAAACATAAAAATATAATAAAATGACTTTCACAACATGTGCACATATGCCACAACAGTTCCTCAAAACAGTTTTAATACTACATCCACGCATAACAACACTGAGTACAACAACAATAATAACAACGATAACACAAGAGTACAACAAGTAAATCAACATAAGAACTTCAGAACACAAAGAAACGGAAGAACGAGCTCACAAAGAAAGACACAACAGGGAATAATGGTCTCAACAAGAATAGCTCAATAAGGGAGAGATAATGTGTAACAATGATCTCACAAGAGTGCAATTCAACGATAAGAGAGATAGCATGAATCAATGACCCCAAATAAGAATATGCCAACAATGAAAGAGATAACAAAACTTCAATTAAGACTAAGCGATTACGAAAGAAATAATAATAACTTCAATTAAGGTTAAGCGATTAAGGAAGAAATAATAATAATAATAACTTCAATTAAGGTTAAGCAACTACGGAAGAGACAATAAGGCAATAAAGAAGCAACAACTTCAATTAAGGCACATAAGGGTTTAATTGGCAACACGGGTAGAACATGAATCAATCAATTCCAAATAAGACACAAAAGGGTGAATTTAGTAAATGGAGGATTTAACATGCTAAAACAATATCACATCTAATAAACATAAGAACCTAAGAGCCCTAAATGGTCAAATTTCCACAATAAGCCCAAGTACGTACTCGTCACCTCGCATACACGGCCTTCATATGACACAATTAGAACAAATGACTCAAATCCTAAGGGGTAGTTTCCTCCACACAAAGTTAGGCAAGATACTTACCTCAAAGAAGCAAGACTGTTACTCTAAAATGACCTTCTCGAGTGAAACAACCTCCGAGCAGCTAAAATCTAACCAAAATAACTTCAAATCATAAATAAAACTCATAGGAAACAATTCAGGATAATAAAGTTTCAATCTTTAACAAAAACTAAAAAGTCAACCTCGGGCCCGCACCTTGGAACCCAACAAAATTAATAAAATCCGAACACCCATTCCGATAAGAGTTCAACCATATCAAAATTATCAATTTCCAACATCGAATCACCCTTCAAATCCTCATTTTACATTTTGAGAGATGTTTACAAAATTTTCCATTTTCTTCCATTCAATTCACTAAGTTAATGATATAAATAAGTATGAAATCATGAAATGTAATCAATTTATAATATAGAACACTTATCCCAATCGAACTTGAAGAACCCCTAAAATATTGCTCAAATCCGAGGTCTAGAACTCAAAATATGTTAAAAATGGTGAAACTCACGTTTTTAGAAACCTCTCTAGGCAAGTAGCATTTGATACCAGAGATTTATAAATTGCATTTAACATCTGAGACTTATAAATCGCATTTGACACCTAAGACTTATAAATCGCATTTTAACACCTGCGATTTGCCTCTGTTCCCTCAAACACCAAAAAAACAGCAGTCTTTCCCGACACAAAAATATGCATAACTCTCTCATACAACTTCGGAATGCGACGATTCTGGCTGTTGTGGTTCTGTAATTACTATACGGATCTGATGGTTCAATCGAGTCATAAATCAAAGGTTGATTGCACAATGTGGTACCCTTTATGCCAAAAAAAATTACGTCGAAACATCAAATAAGAGCGTGTCACAATCCAAACATATACAAAACTCACCCGAGCCCCATGGGACCCCAACCAAGTATACTAACAAGTCCCAAAATATGATACGAACTTGCTCGAAGCCTCAAATTACCTCTAACAACAATAGAATCATGAATCGCGCATCGATTCAAGCCTAAGAAACTTATAAACTTACGAATTCCAAAACTAATGATGATTCATACCAAACCAACTCCGATTGACTTCAAATTTTGCACACAAGTCATAAATGGCAGTACAGACCTATTCCAACTTCCAGAACTGGGATCCGACCCGCACATCAATAAAGTCAACTCCCTGTCAAACTTTTCAAAATCTTTTTTGTTTTCAACTTCCGCCAATTCATGTCAAAACGACCTATGGACCTCTAAATCAACATCCGAACACGCTCCTAAGACCAAAATCACTATACGGAGCTATTGAAATCACCAAAACGCTATTTCGGAGTCGTCTACACAAAAGTCAAACTCCGGTCAACTCTTACCGCTTAAGCTTCTAAAACATGAATCATTCTTCCAAATCAATCCCGAATCATCTGAAATCCGAACTCGACCGCACACGCACGTCATAACACATAATACGAAATTGACTGAGACCTTAAGCCACCGAACGAGACGCTAATCCTCAAAACGACCGATCGTTACATCAACTTTGCAGCTCGAAGGAAATATCATTGATTAAAAGCAATTGCTTCAAGTGATCCAATTTCTGAATTAGCTAATTATTCTTGTCCTGCAAAATATTTCAAAAATCATTAACAAAAGTTTGGAAAATATTGACCTCATTTTGGATCGGGAATTTTATGTTTATTTGACAAATAAATACAAAGCTTGTGCGGTAGCCATGTGATAAACGTGTAAAGAATGCTAAATTAAGCAAACAAAGGTTGGATATTTTATTGTCACTCCGTATAAATGGAAAGAGTACTATCAGAATTCAATATGTGTTTTGTCATATTACAATCTTTCTAATGTAATAAAGTTTTATAATTTCCATTTATAATCATTCCTTAAAGTCAAAACATTTGAAGACTATAAAAAGGAACCTACTATCTTGATTGCCTTTTATGTTTCACGTTACATTAAAGCAACAATCAATGTTTCTTTCCGACATTAATCAGTGCACCGTACTTGTTACTTCCTCAAGTTTCATTTTTACGGTTATTTTAGCTATTTTCATTTTCATTAAAAAAATAATAAATAAAGGATACTATATAATTTGTTATTATCTTTATAAAATACTTTTTGAGAAATGAGCAAGTATTAAAAAAACTATTACTTCTTCAATATTGATGTGTGGCTATAATTATATATTTTTAGTGCGTTACTTACCTTACATTTAGGTGTTTTAATATTAAACTATACTATATTTGTGCTTAATTCAATTTATTTTATGTGTAGGTGCTTTGGATGAAATTGGGAACAAACTAAAAATTTTATGTGTATTTTATATACTACAAAAATAGTTTATAATTATTTAATTATGGGACAAGGATTGAAGTTGAGTATTTATTATAAAAGAAGACAAAGAAAGAAAAAAAAGAGAAGCAAGGCAAAAGAACAATTGAAAAGAGAGAATTTGACAAAGTTAGGCAACAAAACAGCAAACTGAATCCAAAAAGCAGTACGCGACGCGAGCTTTGAAGCTCGCTATAGTGGTTGCGTCGCACAGCATACCGCGAGGTGGAGCAAGCGGCAGAGCAGGTTAGGAGCGGTCTGTCGCGAGGCTACGCGTGTTCTGGGTTTTTTTAATTTGTCTTTTTTTTTTTTGTTTTGGACTTGTTATTTCGTCTAGGCTTTTTTCCTACACATATAAATAGTCATTAAACACCATTTTGAGGGGGGGAGGGACTGACATTAGACCGGAGATTCGACCTTAGGAGGCAAGAATATACCCAAGGCGGAGAATTCTTCTACGAGTTTTTCACTTCGTTCTTCCTATTTCCATTATTGGTTATGAATTCTAATATTGTAGTTATGCATACTATTATGAATAGCTAATTTGTTATCTAGGGTTTTGATGGAACCTATTGGAGGATGATTTTCCGGTTACATTAATATAGATTTGCTGTAGCTTTTTCTCTATTTGTTCAACTACGTTTATATTGTGGTTGGTTAAAGAGCTCTCAATCGACTGTGCCTATTTAGTGAGTATTACTCGGAAAAGAGTACATATTTAGGTAGTTGTTGAACAACATCACTCCTAACGTATATGAGAGATCAATACAGAGGGTTTAAAGGTGGGATTAGGGATAACAAAACCTTGGTGCGATCCGAGTGAGCCGTACTTAATGCCAGCTAGCGTAATTTGGGAGAATATGTCTAGTAAATTATGATAGTTACTCGGGAGAGAATTACGACACTCAGAGCGCTCATGATCGGTAGAGAATACTTAAGCGAAATTATAGAATACGTAGCGGGAAGGATTACGACAATTGGGAAAATCATAACTCTAGACCTCCTTAATCTTGTCTCCAATCCGTATCCTTGTTAATTTATAGTTTTACTACTTTCTAGTATTTGCTAGTTAATTAGATAAAAATAAATATTATAATCTTTATAATTAAGAAATTGTTTGAACTTGTGTTTCTTAGCGATATTGAACAACTGTATCTAAGCCTTAGTTGTCTGTGGGATTCGATTCCGAACTTGTAAGTCGGATTATATTTACAATGACTGCTTAGTCCTTTTTATAAGGCATAGTTGGGCGAGATCAAATTTTGGCGTTGTTGCCGGGGAACTAACAGTGTAGTTGTAGGTGTACCTATTGCTAGGTTTCAAGTTTGAACTTTTATTTTATTTTATTTTATTTCTGTATTTGATTTTTTTTATTTTTTTTATTTTATTTGTTTTACTTGTTGATTTGAGAAATATGACATCTTGGCATTATGAGAGTTTTGATGTTGGTAATTTTACTTTTGATCCTCCTTATGTATATTGTGGAGAAAATCACCCATGGTAAAATTATCAAAATATTTTCGAGAGCGAGTTATGTGCACCAACTCAATCTTATGTGTGGAATGTGTGTGATATATATGGTGGTCAAGATGGTTACTTTCATGGTTGTGCTAATATTTCTTATCTTCCCCCAACCCTTTACTTTGATGGTTCTTCTTTTTCTTGTAAAGTTAATAGGAATAAAGAAACCAGGGATGATGACCTCAAAGAGATCAAGGATATGTTAAAGTGTATTGTGGAACAAAATAGTAAAAGACAGCTGAAGATAGAAAGGCAAGAGGAAACTATTCACAACCTGGAGGCACAAGTGAGTCAATTGGTTGAAGCATTTAATGCTCAACAAGCTAATGTTGGGGATAGTAGCCAAGAAGAGCATGAATTGGCTACAGAAAGTTGAGAGTAGAATATGACCAAACCAATCAACTAGAATTTGAGGATACCGATGTTGTAGAAGAGATACTAAAGTCAACCAAGGACATTGATGATACATATTTAGTTGACTCTAGTGTCATTAGTGTTGAGGATGTAGAAAATCCCAATATTCATGTAGTTGAGCGCATTGGTCCACACTCCAAGCATTTTTTCACATTGTGTTTGGATGATGATACATAAATAGAGCCATCCGAGCCTCTTGAGGAGTCAAGGAATAAGGAACAAGATGCCTACATTCTGGAATTCTTCTTGCCAGAAAATCGAGAATACACATCTTATCTAAAGGCCAAGAAGTGCAGAATATTACATTGTTTTATTAGGCCAGTCAAATTCATTCCACTACCCCAGGAGCATGATCATAGAGCAGAATCAAAACATGTGGTCCAATTCATAAGTTCAAAGTGGAGGTAGAAAGTGATTTGCGTCGTGCCGCGACGTTAAATCAAGCGCTTGTTGGGAGGCAACCCAGCTTTACTGTTTTTTTTTTTTATTATTATTATTTTATTATTATTATTATTATTATTATTATTATTATTATTATTATTATTATTATTATTATTATTATTATTATTATTATTATTGTATTATTCGTGTTGTGCCAATTTTTGAGTTTCTAGGAGCATGGAAAACAAAACTATTGGAAGGATGCAACAACAAACCAGATGGTTAGAACTAAGTGTGAGGTACCCGCACGAAGGACCAAGCCTAGGAGAAGTTTGAGTATCCCATGAGCTGCTAGTGTTTCGGCCTTTGGCCTACCAGGGAGTTTCTTTTATCCTCTTGTATTTATGGGTGTGCATTGGGGTCAATGCACAATTTTAAATGTGGGGTGGGGAGATTGTTTGGGTGACTTTCTATGTTATTTTAGTTGTGTTAGTTTAATGGAATAACTTTTTTTGTAGTATAAAAAATTAATTTGAAAAATATTGGACTTTTCTTGAGGGATTAAACTCTAGCAAAAAAAAAATTGAAAAATAAAAAAATAATACAAAAGTATGTCTTTTTATTTTTTTAGGTAGTAATAATCCCCCGTAATTTTTCTTTGTGCCTCGGTTCTTTTTCATGGGATGTAGTTTGAATCGGGTAGTAGTTTTTCCTTTGATTTTTTTTTAGATTAGATTAGAATTTAGAAAATAAATGGAGGAAGAAAGATGAGATTCTTAGGCGCCCTTTACTTATTTGATAGTAGTATATTTAGGCTTTGGTATGTGTAGTATCTTTCCTATGAGCTAAAATCGCTTATGATGCCTTGGTTAGTTGGATAGCATGTTTTGTGACGCCTACATCTCATTTTCTTGACTTATGTTCACTTTGTACTTAATGCGTAATATCTCGTGGCTTTGCGAATACTTGCATTGCTTGAGAGTTAGAATGAGACCATCCTTAGTGAGTCATGTGCCGCTGTGAAGTGAGTTTTTGTGTAGTCCATGTCATTGTGATTGAGTCTAGAACTCGCCCCGTATGTGAGTCGAAGCGAAATTTTATGTGATACTCGATTTGAAAAATAATTTTAGGCTTTCTTTGATCTTTTTGAGTTTATTGTTTACTATAAATAAAATTTATCCATAGTTATCCCTTTTGAGCCTATAGATTTTTATTTGGCACCCACATTACAAGCATATACTTTTTTTGTTCTTAATTGATATTATTTTAATCCTTTTACCTCTTAAAGCACTTTAATTGCGAAATGAGCGCTAAAATAAGTAAGAAGGGACTAAGTGTGGGGTGGCTTTTGAGTGGAACAAATGAAAGGAAGGAAGGTGTACTTATTTTGTAAAATAATACACCACGAGCGAAAATTGAAAAACAAAATAGTTGGGAAAAAGGAGAGAAACATCTGGAAAAAAAAAGAAGAAAAAATAGAGATTAATAAATTGTTGTCTTGTTCTGCTAGTGGGTATGAATTAAAGTAGTGCCTAAAGAAAAAGGGGACATTGTTGGGAGTGATTGAAGTTGTGAAACTAAAGTGGATTGAGAAAATTGCGCTTAAGTTATCATATGATGTGTTAAAGTGCTTAGGAGGGTGAGCCACTATTCCTAAATATATCCTTCTCGTCCCTTAGCCCACATTACAACCATAAAAAAAGTCCTAATTAATTTTAGATCGAGCGAGCTTACATTAGTAGAGATTTACATTAAGGGCAAGCCTATGATGCCAATTGCATACATGTGACTTCTTTTGTGATAGTGAGAGATTTTCTTTGATATATATGAGTCCTTAAAATATATTTGAGCATTTGATTTAAGTGTGTAGATTCAACTTACTCTTGTGTTCTTGTTGTGAGGGCACATAGTTTCACGATGGATAGGTAACGTTATTAGACTTCTCTAGGATGTTGGGTGTTCAAGCCATGAGTGCATTGTGACTTTTGAGTCAGTTTTTGAGGCTAGGATTGTTACGAGCATGTTGTAGTTACTGTGAATGTTTTGAAGTATGGCATAAGAAAAGGGAAGTGTATGAGATTGCATATGCTAAAGTTTAATTATTTCTATCAACCATACTAATTGGTATAGTGTGATTCAAAAGTGTTAAATATGTTAAGTGCTCAAAGATAGTGTAAAGTGTTGGTTGACTCGAGGACGAGCAACATTTAAGTGTGGGGTAGTGATGTGTGGTTATAATTATATATTTTTAGTGCATTACTTACCTTACATTTAGGTGTTTTAATGTTAAACTATACTATATTTATGCTTAATTTAATTTATTTTATGTGTAGATACTTTGGAGATGAAATTGGGAGCAAACTAAAGATTTTATGTGTTATTTATATACTACAAAAATGGTTTATGATTATTTAATTATGGGACAATGATTGAATTTGCGTTTATTATAAAAGAAGACAAAGAAAGACAAAAAAGAGAAGCAAGGCAAAAGAACAATTGAAAAGAGAGAATTTGACAACGTTAGGCAACAAAACTATATACGGTAAAAACCGGTTAGTCCTTCGTACGAACTGGTTTAAAAGGTAATACATTGGATCGGAGAAGCGTCTTCATAGTATCATGTTAAGGTCCGAAGTCAGGTCACCAAACTTCGAGCCCGAAGGACCGATCAATGTCGAGCTCCATGCTACTATCAAGCTCGAATCCAAGTCGAACTATGATGCAAAGTAAAGTTATTGAGCTTATGATTCATAGACCGACCAACACTGACCTCAAATCAATACAGGGATCCGAGTCAGAATCGAGCTTGAGTCAAGATCGAGAGCTCGAGTCAATATCGAGCTCATAGACAAGAGCCGTTGTAATCCCACTAGAGGAGAGAATCCTGGTAGGAATTATGGAAAAGCTGATTTATCATGGGTCTCCCACTATGTATTTTTAATTATATCTAAAAGTAGGATCCTCTACTATAAAGAGGATGACTACATTTCTGTAAAGGGGAGTTTTTTGCTTACATTGTAACTCAAGCACCATATACTCCTATATTGAAGAGTTATTCTTTTAAGCTTCATAAATTGATTCATCTTGCTTAGTCCTAAAAATCATCTTCTTTACAACCTCGTTTATTTTGTATTCTTTGCAATCCGTATTTGATATTTTTATTTATCCTTATGATTTGCATTAAGCTATACCACATATCCTTAGAACTACGTACAAATTTAACTCTATCTATTTTTCGGGTAAATAATTTGGCGCCCACCATGGGGCTAAGGATAACAGTGGTTATTTGATACGAATCTGCAAAAATACACCGTTTTGCGCTTGTTTCCGAAAGTATCTTGGATTTCCGACTAGCAACAAATAACTATCAATCAAATGGCCTTACCTATCGACAACGAAGCTGGTCTTCAAGATGAGAACAACAACTTGACACCCAGTACCGAAAGACTACTTGTCAATGCCGTTGGAGCTCGAATCGAAGTGCCGATAGACATCAATTCGTATGTGGCCATTGAGGCAAACCTACATTCTGAACTTGAAAATAGCATTCATGGTGGCACTCGATCTGCAGCTCGAGATACCCATAACGTCGAGGAAAACGGCGTTAGCTTGCGTATGATTTTCGAAATATTACAAGATCAACAGGCAGCAATAGCTCAGTTGCAGAGTAAAACCCAGATACCGAGTAGTCCAGCCCCCCCACCACCCCCTCCGAAAAATCGCCCATACAACGAAACCAGCTATAGCAAAATCAAATGAGCAGGAGTCGGGGACTAAACCCGAAATTGCTGAGATGTTCGAAGAACTGACCAAACGAATAGAATCGGGAAAAAGGAGGATCGAAGAAAATGCCAAAAAGGTGGAGACATACAACTCCAGGGTTGATCAGATCCCGGGGGCACCACCAATATTGAAGGGCTTAGATTTAAAAAAATTCATACAAAAGCCTTCCCCTCCCCCCCCCAAGCAGCTCCTAAACCAATCCCAAAGAGGTTCCACATGCCCGAGATTCCTAAATATAACAGAACTACCGACCCCAACAAACATGTCACCTCATACACATGTGCCATCAAAGGGAACGATCTAGAGGATGATGAGATCGAATCCGTATTATTGAAGAAATTCGGTGAAACCCTGTCAAAGGGAGCAATGATATGGTACCATAATTTGCCATCTAATTCTATCGATTCTTTTGCTATGCTTGTGGATTCCTTCGTAAAAGCACACGCCGGGGCCATAAAAGTAGAGACCAGGAAGTCGGACCTATTTAAGGTAAGACAAAAGGATAACGAGATGCTAAGGGAGTTCATGTCTCATTTTTAAATAGAACGAATGGATCTACCCCCAGTCACAGACGATTGGGTTGTTCAGGCTTTCACTCAAGGTTTGAACGAACGAAGTTCGATGGCTTCACGGCGGTTGAAGCATAACCTGATCGAGTACCCGGCTATCACTTGGGCCGACGTGCACAATCGGTACCAATAAAATATTAGAGTTGAAGATGATCAGTTGGGGTCTGAACTCGCTGCTCGAAGAGGTATCAATAGAGAACAAGGTCCGATCAGGGATCGATACCGACCGTATAATGGAAACCACATAATCAATAAATCGAGACATAACCCCGGACAAAGCAATAAAAGAAGTGATCGAGGTCAAGGGTCTCGGGGGTTGATGAACATAAGTGGGTTCGACAGGCCTACCAGATCTAAGGAAGCGCCTCGGTTATCGGAGTATAACTTCATCATTGAAGCATCCACCATCGTGTCATCTATTGAATGCATCAAACACACTAAATGGGCTCGACCCATGCAGACCGATCCTGCCTATAGGAATCCCAATCAAATGTGCGAATATCATGGCACCCATGGCCACAGAACGGAAGATTTGAGGAAACTAAGAGAGGAGGTAGCCTGGTTATTCAATAAAGGGCACCTTCGAGAATTTCTAAGCGATAGGGCGAAGAACCATTTCAAAAGCAGGGATTTCGGCAAACAAAATGAAAAAGAAGAACCACAGCACGTCATCCACATGGTCATCGGCGACGTCGATACCCCTCAAGGGTCGGTGCTTAAACACACTAAGACATCGATTGTGAGAGAAAATTGATCTCGAACTCAGGATTACGCACCCATAGGAACTTTGTCCTTCAATGATGAAGATGCAAAAGGAGTCATACAACCTCATAATGATGCACTGGTAATATCCGTATTTATGAATAAAACTAAAGTTAAGCGTGTGTTAATTGATCTAGGTAGCTCGGCCAACATCATTAGATCGAAGGTTGTAGAACAGCTCGGTCTACAAGACTAGGTCGTACCCGCAACCCTGGTTCTAAATGGATTCAATATGGCATGTGAAACCACCAAAGGTGAGATAATTCTACCGATAAACATGGCGGGGACCATCTAGGAAATGAAGTTCCACGTAATCGAAGGCAATATGAGGTATAACGCCCTTTTTGGAAGGCCATGGATCCACCACATGAGAGTTATACCTTCGACCCTACACCGGGTTCTTAAATTCCCAACATCAAGGGGAGTCAAAATAGTGTACGAAGAACAACCGGTCGTAAGAGAAATGTTTTCCGTCGAGGAAGCGAATCTGATATCCTCGCCTTCACCAATAGAAGGATCGGGCTCAAAAGAGGAACAAGATGCCAAATAGAAATCACAGACATCAGCTTTAACCCAACAAGAAAATCAGAAGATCGATGAAGATGATGATCAAAGGATCCCTCGATCCTTCGTGCTTCCCGATAATTCCGACACTACCCAATCAACGATTGAAGAGTTGGAGCAAGTCATACTAATCGAGCATTTGCCCGAATGAAAGGTATACCTGGGAACGGGATTAACCCCCGAACTCAGGAAAAGGCTTATTCAATTTCTTATCGATAACATGGATTGTTTTGCTTGGTCCCATTTAGATATAACAGGGATCCCATTGGATATAACGACGCATCGACTAAGCTTGGACCCTAGGCTCAAACCGATAAAGCAAAAGAGAAGGCCCCAATCCGAGGTAAAGCACGCATTCATAAAGGACGAGGTAACTAAACTTCTCAGAATAGGGTCCATTCGGGAGATGAAATATCCTGATTGGTTAGCCAATGTAGTTGTAGTCCCTAAAAAAGGGAACAAACTCAGAATGTGTGTAGATTACAAGGATTTAAACAGGGCATGCCCCAAAGATTCTTTTCCACTACGTAACATCGATCGCATGATCTATGCCACGGCCGACCACGAGATCCTTACTTTTCTCGATGCCTATTCCGGGTATAATCAAATCCAAATGAACCCGGAAGACCATGAAAAGACTTCATTTGTCACCAAGTATGGAACATATTGTTATAATGTGATGCCCTTCGGGCTAAAAATGTAGGAGCTACTTACCAACACCTAGTAAATAAAATGTTCGAGGAACAAATAGGTAAATCAATGGAAGTTTATATTGATGACATGCTAGTTAAGTCCCTGCACGCAGAGGACCATTTAGCTCATTTGCAGGAAACATTCGAGATTTTAAGGAAATACAACATGAAGCTCAACCCCGAGAAATGTGCTTACGGGGTCGGTTCGGGCAAGTTCCTTGGCTTCATTGTATCAAATCGGGGGGTCGAGATTAACCCCGATAAAATCAAGGCCATCGAAGACATCGCCATCGTTGACAGCGTAAAAGCCATACAGAGGCTAACGGGATGGATTGCTGCCTTAGGCCAATTCATTTCAAGGTCGTCAGATCGAAGTCACAAATTTTTCTCTCTACTCAAAAAGAAGAACGATTTCGCTTGGACCCCGGAATTCCAACAGGCATTAGAGGAATTAAAACGATATTTATCGAGCCCACCACTGCTTCATACTCCAAAAACAGACGAAAAACTTTGCTTGTGCTTGGCAGTATCAGAAATCGCGGTAAGTGGAGTCCTAGTTCGAGAAGAGCAAGGTACGCAATTTCTCATTTATTATGTAAGTCGAACCTTAGGAGAAGCAGAAACTAGATATCCACACATAGAGAAATTGACACTTGCACTGATAAGCGCCTCTAGAAAGTTAAGAACGTACTTTCAATGTCACCACATATGCGTATTGACCACTTACCCACTCCGTAATATTTTGCACAAGCCCGAACTATCAGGTCGATTGGACAAATGGGCCGTCGAACTCAATGGGTACGATATCGAATATCAACCCCGCACGGCCATCAAGTCTCAAATTTTAGCGGACTTTATGGCCGATTTCATGCCGACCCTCGTACCCGAAGTTAAAAAAGAACTCTTATTGAAATCGGGTACGTCATCGGGGGTATGGACCCTTTTTATGGACGGGGCTTCGAACGTGAAGGGGTCCGGTCTAGGCATCATTTTAAAGCCACCCACGGGTAACACTATTAGGCAATCTATCAAAACTACTAGGTTGACTAATAACGAGGCCGAATATGAGGCCATGATTGCAAGTATCGAGCTAGCTAAAACCTTGGGAGCAGAAGTCATTAAAGCCAAGTGTGACTCTTTGCTGCTGGTAAATCAAGTAAACAAAACCTTCGAAGTTCGAGAAGATAGAATGCAAAGGTATTTGGACAAACTGCAAGTCACTTTGCACCATTTCAAAGAATAGACTTTATAACATGTTCCACGAGAACAAAACAGTGAGGTCGATGCACTTGCAAATTTGGGATCATCGGTCGAGGAAGGAGAGATAAGCTCGGGGATTGTCGTTCAACTCTCGAGATCCGTGATCGAAGAAGGTCATGCCGAGATAAATTCTACAAGCTTAACCTAGGATTGGAGGAATAAGTATATTGAATACTTAAAGAATGGAAAGCTCCCATCGGACCCTAAAAATTCAAGGGCCCTATGAACCAAAGCTGCTCGATTCACATTAACTGCAGATGGAACGTTATACCGAAGGACATTCGATGGACCATTGGTAGTATGCTTAGGTTCAGGAGACACCGACTACGTCCTACATGAGGTGCACAAGGGCACTTGTGGAAATCACTCTGGTGCCGATTCATTAGTCCAAAAAATAATCAGGGCAGGATATTATTGGATCGATATAGACAAAGATGCAAAGGAGTTTGTTCGAAAATGTGAAAAATGTCAAAGGTTTGCACCAATGATCCATCAGCCCGGAGAGAAACTTCACTCAGTCCTATCCCCATGGCCATTCATGAAATGGGGAATGGATATTGTCGGCCCTCTGCCATCGGCCCTAAGTAAAGCTAATTCATTTTGTTTATGACTGACTATTTATCTAAATGGGTTGAAGCACAGGCGTTCGTAAAAGTAAGAGAGAAAGAGGTTATAGATATTATCTAGGATCATATCGTATGTCGATTCAGGATACCCGCCGAAATAGTGTGTGACAATGGGAAACAGTTTGTCGGCAGCAATGTGACGAAATTCCTCGAAGACCACAAAATAAAAAGGATATTATCAACACCGTATCACCCCAGTGGGAACGGATCAGCCGAATCAATGAACAAAACTATCATTCAAAACCTAAAGAAAAGGTTGAACGACGCTAAGGGAAAATGGAGAGAAATCCTACCCGAAGTTCTTTGGGCATATCGAACAACATCAAAATCTAGTACGGGGGCAACCCTGTTCTCCTTAGTATATGGCTCCGAAGCCTTGATTCCAGTCGGGGAACCTAGTGCCAGGTTTCGATATACAATAGAAGAGTCAAATAACGAGGCCATGAACACTAGCCTCGAATTATCAGATGAAAAATGAGAAGTTGCTCTCGTCCAATTGGCCGCCCAAAAGCAGCGAATCGAAAGATACTATAATCGAAGAACCAAGCTTCGCCATTTTAAACTCGGGGACTTATGCTAAGGACAGTCACCCTCAGTACCCGAAATCCAAACGAAGGAAAACTAGATCCAAACTGGGAAGGACCGTATCAGGTTCTCAAAAACGTCGGAAAAGGGTCCTACAAGCTAGGTATTATAAACGGAAAACAACTATCAAGCAATTGGAATGTGTCACACCTAAAACGATACTACTGCTAAGGTACGGCCCTCCCATATTCGTTTATATTTCGAAACTAACCCCTGTAGGAGTCCGATCAGGAGCTAGGATGGATCCTTCAATACAAAGCCCTAGGTCTGAAAGCACGCGTTGCACTCTTTTTTCCTTAGACCGGTTTTATCCAAAATGGATTTTTTGGCAAGGTTTTTAATGAGGCAACAATTGATCGTGCTAACTTAGAAATAATTCGACAGTATCCGAGGCCTATTTACAATCGACCTCGAATACTGGGGGGCATTAGCCCTCAAATATATCAAGTTCGATGCAAGAAAGTTACTTCATAACAACAGGGTTCCGATAGGAAAATTATAAGAGCCAAATGGTCAAAACGAACCATGCTCATGTAGTTGGCCCGAGCCCTGACACGAAACACGGACACATATATAATGACTTACAAAGAAAAATTTCTTCTTTACCGATATCTTATATCCAAGAAAGATTCTCCTATTTCGAGATTTATTATGCAAAAGGAAAATCAACGAGTTCGAGCAACACTCGCTCAACTATTAAGCCTATGGGCCACATTATTTCGAGTTCAAAATCACTCACTCGACTATTAAGCCTACGGGCTACATTACTTCGAGTTCGAAATCACTCACTCGACTATTAAGCCTACGGGCTATATTACTTCGAGTTCGAAATCACACACTCGACTGTTAAGCCTACGGGTCACATTACTTTGAGTTCGAAATCACTCACTCGATTATTAAGCCTACGGGCTACATTGCTTCAAGTTCGGAATCAATCACTCGACTGCTAAGCCTACGGGCTACATTACTTCTAGTTCGAAATCACTCACTCGACTATTAAGCCTACGGGCTACATTACTTTGAGTTCGAAATCACTCACTCGACTATAAGCCTAAGGGCTACATTACTTCGAGTTCAAAATCACTCACTCGACTATTAAGCCTACGGGCTACATTACTTCGAGTTCGAAATCACTCACTCGACTATTAAGCCTGCGTGCCACATTACTTCGAGTTCGAAATCACTCACTCGATTATTAAGCCTACGGGCTACATTACTTCGAGTTCTAAATCACTCACTCGACTATTAAGCCTATGGGCCACATTAGTTAGAGTTCAAAATCACTCACTCGACTATCAAGCCTACGGGCTACATTACTTCGAGTTCGAAATCACTCACTCGACTATTAAGCCTACGGGCTATATTACGGGCTACATTGCTTCGAGTTCGAAATCACTCACTCGACTATTAAGCCTACGGGCTATATTACGGGCTACATTGCTTCGAGTTCGAAATCACTCACTCGACTATTAAGCCTACGAGCTATATTACGGGCTACATTGCTTCGAGTTCAAAATCACTCACTCGACTGCTAAGCCTACATGCTACATTACTTCGAGTTCAAAATCACTCACTTGACTATTAACCCTGCGAGCTACATTACTTCGAGTTCGAAATCACTCACTCGACTACTAAGCCTACGGGCTACAGTACTTCAAGTTCGAAATCACTAAGCCTACGGGCTACATCACTTCGAGTTCAAAAATGCTCACTCGGATATAAAGGCTACAAAGTTCAAATTCGATCAAATTGCCTAAAGCCTTATGAAAACATTCATAAGGCATGAATAAAACGAAATCTTCACAAGACAGAAAATATAACAGAGGCAAGATAGGAAAAGAAAAGATATTTGTATATATTTACAGGATTGCTTGCAACATCCGAAATAGAAACTAAGGGACTAAGTTTCTTGGTTATCCCCGGGGGTGGTCTCTTCTCCATCAGGCTCCTCCCCGCTCTCGGACCCGCTCTTGCTCCCATCATCATCATCATCATCATCATCAGAAGCCAAGGCTTCAGCATCAGCTTCGAGCTCCTTAGCCCTTTTTATCTCTTCAGTGAGGTCGAAACCTCGAGCGTGGATCTCATAGAGGGTCTCCTTCCGAGATCGGAACTTAGCAAGCTCAGCAACCCAATGTGCTCGAGTATTAGCGGTCTCGACTGCCTCTCTTACTTGTACCTGAGCAGCTTCAGCATTGGCCCGATAAACAGCCACGAATGCATCTGCATCGGCCATTGCCTTTTCGGCGTCGGATTCGGCCTTAGCGAGTTTAGAGGCCAACCGAGCCTCGAGATCCTCTATTCTTCTTACTTGAACCGAGCTTTTCTCCTTCAGACTTTGAAGCTGGTTTTCGGCTGATGACAATTGGGCTAGAGCAGCCTCTTTCTCTACAGCAAAGTGGTCCATACCTTCTTTCCACTTCAAGGACTCCGCTTTTATCACATCAACCTCCTCACGAAGTTTCCCGATCATCTTAATTTTCTGTTGCAGCTGTGAGACCGAACAATTAGCCATCGTTCCGGTATCGAGCCCATAGGCTTTTAAAAGTATCATTACCTGCTCAGACAAATCGGTCTGATCTTGGTGAGCCTTGGCCAACTTAGCTCGAAGATCTTTTATTTCCTCTCCCCTTTTCCCTAAGAGGAGTTTAAGGGAGTTCCTGTCCTCCGTGACCCGTTGATGATCGGTCTTGAACCGATGCAGCTCGGCTCGAGACCGAGAACATGCTTCTCGATGAACCGCCACGGCCTGCGAAGAAGGAAGAAAAAAAGTTAGGAAAGAATAGCAAAACATGAAAAATAATATCAACAAAGACAGTTAAGAGCTTACCCGATTCAGAGCTATTTGCACTTCACAGAGAAGGCCCGACACATCAGTAGGTCCAGCAGCGTCCTCGACCCCGGTAAACAGATCACGGAAATGGTCCTCCCCTTTATGAGACCGACTCATCTCGAGGGCTCCCAAAGCTTGGGTTTCCCGAATAGCCCCTTCGAAAAAGGCAGGGAGAGTGGGCGAATCTCCAATTACTATTACCCCAGGCGACTCGCTTGGGGCGTTCTCCTCAGTTTGGAGAGCTTCAGGACCGACCCCTTCCAATGTACCCACCGTTTGTTGACTTTTGTAGGAAGCATCCTTGATCTCTAATGACTCGGGGAATTTGCCTGAACCTTCCTCCGATATCTCCTCGGTTCGGGGCAGAGCCTTATGAATCACCGTCGATTCAGCCGCCTTTGGGGCATCGGTGCTTTTCTTCAATCGGGACATCAGCGCAGACCCGTCGTCTTCTTTTTCTTCTTAGTCTTCATCTCTTAGACGTAGAACTGATTCTACGGTCAAAGGAATGGTATTCTTCTTTGGCTTACGAGCTGTCCTCTTCTTCGATTTTGGATCTTCGGGAATGAAGGCCCTTTTCCTCTTATTATCCTTCACCGGTTTTGGAACAGATGCCGAAGCCTCTTCCTCGATGGACGAGGGCCTCAAAACTTCATCTTTTCCCACACCTACATACGGAAAAATTTATTGAAGTATATGGAAGGCATCACGTTCGAACTTCCAAAAATACGAGAAAAGGGCTTACCATGATTTTTGGCCTCCCATCGGCCCTTTGACAAATCACGCCATGAGCGCTCGGCGTATGTGGAGGTCGAAGCCAGATCTCGTACCCAGTTCTTGAGATCGGGAACTGCGCCGGGCATCCAGGGAACCGTTGCATCACAAAAAGAGGGATATTGGTGAGAAAAGAAATGAAAGGGCAACATAGAAGGAAATAACAACGGAATTACACTTATGCTTCATGTTCCACTCCTCGGGGAAGGCATCTTTTCAGTCGGAATCAAGTCCGAAGTCCTTACTCGAACGAACCTGCCCATCCAGCCTCGATCCCTGTCCTTGTCTATGCTCGAGAACATAGCCTTGGTAGCTCGACGCTGAAGTTTTATTAACTCTCCTCGAAAAAGGCGAGGACGGTACAAACGGATGAGATGGTCGAGGGTGAACGGCATCCCCTCGATTTTATTCACAAAGTATTGGATCAAAATAACGATCCACCAAAAAGAAGGATGGACCTGGCCTAGGGTTATTTGGTATTGACGACAGAAGTCAACAATAACAGAGTCGAGGGGACCTAACGTGAAAGGGTAAGTATACACACTTAAAATCCCTTTCACGTAAGTGGTGATATCTTCGTCAGAAGAAGGGATTATTATTTCTTTGTTCTCCCAATTGTAATCTTTCTTTAGTTGTTTGAGGTGCCTCTCGGTTATCGAACACATGTACCTCGATACTGGATCACATCAGCCGGGAACCGACGAGCCTTTATCGACCTTAAAATCAGATGTAAGAATACACGCCCCAGGAACGCACTCCTCAGGCCGTGGCTCTACTGGTGTTTTGTTGGCAGCAGACTGTGAAGATGAAGCTTTCTCTTTCTGAGGAATGGTTTGTGATATTTTCGCCATTTTCGAATTTAAAGGTTGAGAATAGAAGAAAGTGACAAAGATTTGGTAGTTTTGAATAAGGACTTTTGCAGAGAGGAATCACAAATTTGTGAATAAACTCAGAGGGTACGAAAAAGAATTTGGAAAATTTGGAAGATTGAAGATGTAAAAGTGATAAATGGTAAAAGGAAGGGCTATTTATAGATTAAAGCAATGGCGGTTCAATATCAGCGGTGGCCGACCACCGTCTGACATGCATTAAATGCCTTGAAAAACTAAACCGACGGGACAGCTATCACGTGCGTCATAATCGAGTCCAATGTGAAAGTCAGCTTATATCTGATCGAGCCGTTGTGAAATCATTTCGTTTCTCGCTACATCTTTCTCAAGAAATGAGAGAACTATCTGTATACGATAAAGACCAGTTAGTCCTTCGTACGAATTGGTTTAAAAGGTAATACATTGGATCGGAGAAGCGTCTTCATAGTATCAGGTTGAGATCCGAAGTCAGGTCACCAAGCTTCGAGCCCGAAGGACCGATCAACGTCGAGCTCAATGTTATTATCGAGCTCGAATCCAAATCGAACTATGATGCAAAGTAAAGTTATCGAGCTTATGATTCAGAGACCGACCAACACTGACCCCGAATCAATACAGGGACCTGAGTCAGAATCGAGCTCGAGTCAAGATCGAGAGCTCGAGTCAAGACTGAAAACTCGAGGAAATATCGAGCTCACAGACAAGAGCCGTTGTAATCCCACTAGAGGACAGAATCCTGGCAGGAATTATGGAAAAGTTGATTTATCATGGGTCTCCCACTGTATATTTTTAATTATATCTAAAAGTAGGATCCTCCACTATAAAGAAGATGGCTACGTTTCTATAAAGGGGATTTCTTTGCTTACATTGTAACTTAAGCACTATATACTCCTATATTGAAGAGTTATTCTTTTAAGCTTCATAAATTGATTCATCTTGCTTAGTCCTAAAAATCATCTTCTTTCCAACCAAGCTTATTTTGTATTCTTTGCAATCCGTATTTGATATTTCTATTTATCCTTACGATTTATATTAATCTATACCACATATCCTTAGAACTACGTACAAATTTAACTCTATCCGTTTTTCAGGTAAACAAAAATAGCAAACTGAATCGAAGAAGCAGTATGCGACGCGAGCTTTGAAGCTCGCTATAGTGGTTGTGTCGCACAGCATACCGCAAGGTGGAGTGCGCGGCAGAGCAGGCTAGGCGCGGTCTGTCGTGAGGCGACGCGTGTTTTGGGTTTTAGGCTTATTTTGTCTCCTTTTTGATTTTGGACTTGGTTATTTCGTCTAGGCCTTTTTTCTACACATATAAATAGTCATTAAACACCATTTTGAGGGGGAGACCGACATTATATCGGAGATTCAACCTAAGGAGGCAAGAACACACTAGGAGCAATGTGGAGAATTAATCTACTAGTTTTTCACTTCCTTCTTCCTATTTCCATTATTGGTTATAAATTCTAGTATTGTAGTTATGCATACTATTATGAATAGCTAATTTGTTATCTAGGATTTTGATGGAACCTATTGGAGGATGATTTTCCTGTTACGTTAATATATATTTACTGTAGCTTTTTCTCTATTTGTTCAACTACGTTTATATTGTGGTTGGTTGAAGAGCTCTCAATCAACTATGCCTATTTAGTGTGTATTACTCGGGAGAGAGTGCATATTTAGGTAGTTGTTTAATAACATCACTCCTAACGTATATGAGGGATGAATACAGTGGGTTTAAAGGTGGGATTAGGGATAATAAAATTTTGGTGCGATCCGAGTGAGCCGTACTTAATGCCAGCTATCGTAATTCAGGAGAATATGTCTAGTAAATTGTGGTAGTTACTCGGGAGAGAATTACGACACTCAGAGCGCTCATGATAGGTAGAGAATATTTAGGCGAAATTATAGAAGACGTAGCGGGAAGGATTCCGACAATTGGGAAAATCATAACTCTAGACCTCCTTAATCTTGTCTTCAATCCTTATCCTTGTTAATTGATAGTTTTACTGCTTTCTAGTATTTGTTATTTAATTAGATAAAAATAAATATTATAATCTTTATAATTAGGAAATTGTTTGGACTTGTGTTTCTTAGCGATATTGAACAACTGTAGCTAAGCCTTAGTTCTCTGTGGGATTCGACTCCGGACTTGTAAATCGGATTATATTTGCAACGATCGCTTAGTCCTTTTTATAAGGCATAGTTGAGCGTGATAAAATATTAAGTGTATAGTTAGAAATAATTAACAAATTTAATCTTGAATTCGTAATGTGACAATTATTTCGAGACAATTTCTTTGAGTTAAAGCGACAGTTAAAATAGGACCGAGTGAACAATCGATAGGAAAATAAATATTCATACTCAGTGCTTATATCAAACAAATAATTTAGTTTTAATAAGTTATAAACTAAAGTAATTCATCATTTCATATTAATACTTTAATCGACACGAAATATTATTATCAAACATTAAGATTAATACGGCTGAATCTGAATACACATCTGAATATCAAGATGTGCATTAATATTAAAACATCTGATCTGAATACACACCTGAATATTAAGATGTGTATTAAGATCTGAATAACAAATGATTAAGATTGTTTGTTTTTTAACATATAAATATATAAAACTTATCTTTATTTGAAAACTAATAAACATAAAATTCAAATAAAATAATAATTAATCTAATATTCTTTTAGTAAAATATATATTTCTTAAAATATGGTAGTTAGTGATAGTAATGGCTAACGGTAGTGCTCGTGAATGCCGACTAGAGGCGGTGGTTGATGGTGGTAGTTGTTGTGACCAACACTAGTTTGGAATAGGGGTGGCAAAATGGTTAAAAGAAAACAGTTAACCACCCATATTATCTACTAAAAATGGGTTGGATAATGAACTTTTTAAAAACGGGTCAAATATGGATAAAGAACCATATTATCCATTTAAAAAATTGATAACCAATGGATAACTAATAAGTTTAACTTTTACCTTTGTAAAGCCTCAAATTGGGGGTTCCTCAAGTTTGTGAGACTAGGAATCTCCCAAAAGTGATCATATTCAAAAAGTCATGGATAATATGGTTACTCATATTATCCGCCGATTAACCAATTTTTATCTGTATTAAATATGGATCGGGTCGGATAATATCTATTTTTTCATTACCCGTTTTGACTCGTCCCATATCCGATCTGACCCGCCCTTTTGCCACCCCTAATTGGTAGTAATAGCGACTATGATTGATGATGGTGGTGGTGGGTAATAATAACTAATAATGGTGGGTGGTGATGGTGGTTGTGGTTGTGATTGAGGAAGATAGTGATAGTTTATAATGGAGGGCAATGCCGGGCTACCGGCTATGGTTGTTGATGGTGATGGGATGGTTAGTTGTGGTAGTTGAGGTGGATGTGTATGTGGTTGTGGTTCAGAATGATGGTGGTGGGGGTAGTGGGGATGGTAGGTGGTGGTTGTCGATAATGGTGGCGGTTATGGTTGAGAATAATGGTGGTGGTGGTTGAGTATGGTGATGGTGGGTGGCATGGTGGTAGTTGATAATGATAGGCGATGACAACAATTAATAATGAATGTAGATGATAACATCTTAATGAAATTAAGTCTTTATTATATATCTTAATCTTACATACCTATTCAGACTCAATAAGCGGTTGTAAAGTTAAAAAAAAAAAACTTAATGACCAAGATCTAAATGATCAAGCTTCATATCCTGTTTGGCCAAATTTCTAAAATATGTTTATTTTGAAAAGTGCTTTTCAAAAAAATACTTTCGGTGAGAATCAGTTTGTGTTTGGCTAATTAATTTGAAAAGCACTTTTGAGCAACAATTAGTGTTTGACCAAGTTTTTGAAAACTACTTCTAAGTGTATTTTTATCAAAAGTGATTCTCAGAAAAGTACTTTCGGAGAGAAACTACATTTTTCTACTTCTCAAAATCTGTTTCTACTTCTTCTCAAAAACACTTTTTTTCCTTCTAAAAGCTTGGTCAAACATCTCAATTTTTGGCCAAAAGTACTTTTGGCCAAAAAAAAACACCTTACTTTTGGCAAAAAAAAAAACTTGGCCAAACATGCTATCAAACTTTAAAAATAAATATACAAAATCTGAATATTTAAGATTAAAATCTTGATTAATTGCAAACAAATGATACCATAAATACGTTGGGAGTGCATACAAGTAATTCCCAAGTGGAATGGGACTTGAGGACAGAACAAAAGTCCCACACGTCACGTTCCTCATTTTTATTTGAACAAAAGAAAAAGCTGTGAACAATATGGCAGTTTTGCTATGGCTATTTCTATATGCTCTATCCAATTATTCACTTCAAGTCACACACTACCATTACTCCCTTCTTCTTCTCGCTCTGTTTTCGTGAGAAAACGTTTCTCTTGTTCATCCTCAAAATACATGGAACAGCAGAATGAAAATCAGTCAAAATTCAAGGAATTTCCTTATGTGTCTGTCCCACATAGGGAGTTAATGGTGGAACTTGTATCGACTGTGGAGAATCGGCTTGGAACATCTCTTCTTCCTTGTAATCTGCCTTGTAATGTTCAGTACTTTGAGAATCAGACTGCTACTGCCCATGCTTCTCTCTATGTCAGATCTGGCCACTCCTCTTCCCAGGTACCCCTAAATTGCCTATAAAGTGGTGTCGTTAAGTTAACTGAAACATATGTGAATACTACTTTATTAAAAACCACAGTTTATCTTGCCGTGTTTTTGGTTGAGTACCCAGTTTAAGACAAAATAACTTAGAATTTTTGGTTTTAGACATGGCTGAGTGTATTCTAAATTAATAATTTGAATATATTCAATGGATTTCTTAACACAAATACAAGGTTTGGTTCAAAGCTCTGTGCGGCTGAACCCGTAACCCAAACTCAAACTTACGGTAGCGGAGCTAGCCTTTCGGTTGTGGGCTCGGCCGGTAAATTTGGTCCCAACCATGTATTGTCTTAAGAAATTCATTGAATTATATACAAATTATTAATTTAGAACAGAGTAGCTTAAAAAACTAGAATTCTGAACCCTGACTCCGCCTCCGTTAACTTAGGCCCTGTGCCATGATATTTTTTTATGGCTATAAGAGCATGTCATTAAGGATCAAACGCACAGTTTAAAGAAAGAATTTTCAAATATAGAAAAGTGACCTTCATTTTTAAACAGAAAGGAAAGAATGCCATGTAAAATGGAAGGAGATGGAATATTACATTCACTATTCCTTTTGTAAAGACTAAGTGTGGATTTAGTATAGATTTAATTATACTTATAAATGTTGTTGAGGATATCTTGGAAGGACAATAAGCAAAATGGACTTGAACAGCATCCACAGAATTGGTCCTGTTCTTTTTGGAGGATGGTTGAGACTTGATCGAATAAATTGTTCTTCTCAGCATTTCCCTTGATCATGATGTTGCTTCCAGTAGAATGTAGCACGGCTCCTATGTGAGAACAAATCCTCCTCTCTTTCACTGTTAAATTTACATCGCGAAGATAACAAAGAAAAAAGAGAATCTTCTGGACCTCTTTGCTTTGTTATATTTTCCGCATGATGTTATGCATTTGAGATATATTACGATAATGATCGATAAATCTCATTCTTGTATAAGTATAGAACTCTAATCTTCTAACTTTAGTTGGTTTGGCTTAATTCAGAGGATTTAAAACCATGCCAAATTGTGCTTATGTAAGTGTGAGCTTTCTTATTCATTATGCTAATTTAATTTCAGTCGTTTAGGAGTAAGAACACAAATTCAAAAGCCAAGTGCAAGTTTAAGAAGAGCAGCAAATATAGTTTTGTTATCTCCACGCCTTTGTCTATATACGAGGATCATATTGAACATAAGTATGGATTTT
Source organism: Nicotiana tabacum (assembly GCF_000715075.1). NCBI lineage: Eukaryota > Viridiplantae > Streptophyta > Magnoliopsida > Solanales > Solanaceae > Nicotiana > Nicotiana tabacum. The sequence goes on along the minus strand of NC_134093.1, from coordinate 88,860,556 downwards.
GTCTACCTGAACATGATTGGTTCTTCCTCTATAATTAAAGTTACATAAGGTGTTTGTTAAATTTGTCGAATTTTGCGTTGTCCTCTGTGATAAGGTGAATTCGAGCAATTCTCTGTTTACCAGTAAATAGGAACAGTTTAAGAGTTCTTCAAGGTTCAATTTATATTGGACATGCCCCTATGTTTGGAGATGAAAAAATATCCTTCTAACTCTACAATTTGTACTTTAATGGGCTATTAGCATTCAAAATCGATATAATCAATATGGTTATACTTGGTGTGGACGCTGTCCTCGCTGGACTTGTTTTTAGAATTATCCATGTGCATAGTTTGTAGCTTTCATGGGCTGGTGTAGAGTTGCTTTTTCTTGATATATATTCTTGTTGATGTTATACATCAGGACTACAAGAGCAGGTGGAGAATGTAAACAGGAAGTCTTAAAGAGCATCAAGTTAGTTCCACTTAAGGCTTAAGGAAGTAAATTTGACCACAATCTGATCTTCCTATGCTTATTCATTCCTGAATTTTGATCTGGTGTCTACTCATAAGTTCTTATTCCGTTATTTACCAGTTTACTCAATAGTTTCGTTGACTGCTCTACAGTTCTTCATTAGGTCTTCTTTCTCTTTGTGATTTGATATTTTGTTTCTAGCACGTGTTTAATATAAGATACTTTTGGGAACACGCAGTAAATGATTTGAACTTTTACATAAGTTGAGAAGTCGTCTAATAAAGCAGTTCTTGTCATTCTTGCATCCGATGTTTATTAAAAGCTATCGCTTTGTCGCTTCATTGCTTGATGTGTTTTTTAAAAGCTATTGCTTCGTCGCTTGAAGCGATTCGAAGCGAGGGGTTATTGCTTCTGGCAAGCAATGCGCTTCAGAGGAGTGTGCGGTTAAAAAAAGTGAAGGCGAAATTATCCAAAGCATTAAAGCTCCATGAATGTTGTCGCTTTTTACTAGCATCAAGAATACATGCAAAGTCAACATTTTGCCTTTCTAATGTGTGACAGGTTGATTTCATACTCGGTAGTTGGGTTCACTGCAACTTGCCCACGGGTGGAGCCTTGAATATTACAAGCCTCTCCGCCTATTTGAGACCTTCAACTGATGCACCAAACTTCTTAATCGAAGTCATCCGCAGCAGTCCAACATCTCTCATCCTCATTCTTGATCTACCTCCACGAAAGGACCTCGTCCAATATCCTGATTACCTTAAGACATTTTACGAGGAAACGCAATTAGGCAATCAGAGACAACTTCTCGAGAAGCTACCAGAGGTGAAGCCTTATTTCTCGTCGTCTCTATATATTCGAGCTCTTGTCTCTCCATCAGCTATCTTGGTTTCTATAGAAACCGAAGCTTCTCAGGCTGTTCGAATCGATGAGATTATTAAGGATCACATAAGTCCTGTTGCTAAGGTAATGTTGGAGACATGGTTGGATCTTTGTGCTTGTGCTGAGAAAAAATTGACAGAGGATGAAAGTACAGCTTTGGCAAAGAGGGATAAAATAATTAAGAATAAGACTATTGAGATAGATCTTGAATCAAGCTTCCCTAGGCTTTTTGGTCAAGAAGTAGCAAACAAGGTTTTAGGAGTACTAAGGGAAATCTACAATGCTTGAATCTCTTAATTATGCAGCTGTTGATTAATACTGAAAGGTAATTATTGTATGTAATCTTGTTAATTCTTCAACTATTAGAAAAGGCAAATTGGGAGTAATTATAAAAGTTGCATTCTTCTGCTCCTCCCTAGATTGTTTTTCATGCTGTGTATTGATGATGCTCTTCCAACGGTTGAGTCTTACTTCTGCAGCCGTTGTCTTGATTAAGAATATCTGAATGTGATAATTGTATTATTCTTTTTAATAGTAGTTTAAACTGCAATGCATTAATTGAATGCATATGAGTGTAATTATAGTAAGTTGTCTTCCTCTGTTTGGCTCTTCGCTGGTTCATGCTTTGTATCTATGGAAATGACATATGACTTCCGGAAATGTCAGCACATAAATCTTTTTCTTTCTTCAACCTATTCGAAAAAAGAAGGAATATTTTATCTATTATTTCAAGAAAGATGGGTTTTACCTTGAGACATTTGTTTTTTGTGCAAATGTAGTACTCATTAGGTTAAAATATGTGGGCTAAAACTCAGCCCAGTGATGGGACACTTGTTCCATGTATAGCCCAAAATGTTCTTGCAACTTTGCCAGTTCCAAAAATGCTTTGTTTCTTAGATGGTCATTTATTTCCTTTTATGTGAGATTAAACTTATTAAACTCAAGGAAATTAGTGATTTTCTTGTTGCTTAGCACAGAAAAGATGAATTCTATAGTTATTTGATACCAAATGATTTGGAGGATATCTATGAAATAACTTGAGATTTATTAATGGAAAAACCGAATAATTTAGTAGAAGGTGGTGTTTTCTCTTCATACATAACCTTGAGGAAATCATGTAAGTCAATCAAAGTATTCAAGAAAGAAGAAAGGCAACGATACGTTAAATCCTGATATAATAAACAGTTTCCCAATTGGATAAAATTCAGGATTTAGGCACAAAAAAGAAAAACTACTTCAGTTTCAGAATCAGAAAGCATAAACATTTCTAAGTTCGGATTGAATAGTATAGTTAACAAGGGTGGTAACGGGTTGTGGAGTGGTAAATACTTTTTCATTCTTAATAACAGATTACGGGTTCGAGCCCTGTGTATGAAATTATTTTTGTTAGGGACATTTTACCTCCAATGTGAAATTTTTCGGTGCCAATTCGGATTCCCAATAAAAATAGAGAACACCGGCTAAGAAATCAACAAAATAGAAAAGTTGTGACAGTTAAATTATTTGGAGAAGCCAATTAATGAATCAGATACGCCAATTGATAGCACCCAAAAGCAGCAGCATTTCATTCCCATTTTTGGTATGAAGAAGTTAGTAATACTACTCATAATAAATACTACTATAGCTTAAGCTTTTTTAATAAGTAACTGAATTAAGGGGCACATATCCAGAGAGGTTCATTAATAACGAGTCTCAGGCTTTAATTAATACACCTATTTAGGAATACCTAAGGAATAGAAAATTCATTCTCAGCTACTCAAAGTAGAAGTAGGACAGTACCCTAAACAAGAAAGGTCTACCAATATTCACCAGATCCAAGAAGAATGCTTAGTAAATGATGGCAACCACTATTCTTTTTCGTTAACAATATTTTTGCTAAATATAGCAGGTTATTTATTACTCCCTTTGTCCATTTTTGTTTGTTCACCGATCCCATCCCACAATAAGTGATTTTTGGGTTATCTTCACACAGATTAAGAAATTCATCTTTTAATATTAATTACCAATGAAATTTACTATATTAACCTTTACTATCTCTTCACATAAATATTCATAACACATACTCTAGCACTATTTACTCCAAGGGCAATGTAGGAAAAAAATAATTAATTCATTCTTGAAATTTGAAAAAATCACTTATTTTGGACCACAAAAAAAGAACCAAAAAATCACTTATTGTTAACCGGAGGGAATAATATACTAAAAATAAATGATCACTTTTACAGGTCCAGTTTGAAAAACCAAGAAATACTTTATATTTATACTTATTTTACTCTTATTATTTAGTACTAGTACTAATAATTTTCAATACATTGCACAACATATTATAATTATGGATAATATAGTAAAATTATCATTTTGTTAATTGCTCTTTAAAGAGTGTGCCAAGTCAAACACGAACAAGTAAATTGCACAGAGGAAATACAATTTTTAGAATACCAAAAAATTACCTCATGTTGTAGTTCATCTTAACTTGATGGCTACAAAAGTTGAGCTCTTTAATATTAGACGGCCAAAAGTTTATTAAATAGTGTAACTCAAAAAGCAGCCAATTGCTCTTTTTTGGGTGATTAATCCTCAAGAATTTAATTAAACAGTTTATTAATACTGTGATGATAGGCTATAATTACGTATTTTAGTCGCTTATTACACTCTAATTTACTGCACTTTAATTGAGTTTGAGCTTTAATCGCTAGTGTTTTGCACTAATTATGTGTTTTATGTCTTGTAGGAGTGATTCCGAGCTATATAGATGTTAGGAAATGAATTCAAGTGATTTGGAGCTTTGAAGTCTGAGTAAAAGCCCAAGGAATTAAGCTGGGATCCTGTTCGGGGATCAATTGATGATAGTTAAGAACGAACGAAGAATCGAGTAGGCATATTGCGCACTGTCTAGTAAAATACACATAACTTTTCGCTAAAAATTCCATTTGGGCCCCACAATATATGGTTGGAAAGCTAATTAAAAGGACTACAACTTTTATGTTTTATATTTTTCTAAATTCCAAACAGAACAGGGTCAAAAATGTGGTCGAATCCGCAGCCGCGGATGTGAGGCAGAACACTAGGTAAAATCCGCGGCCGCGGACGTCCTGACCTAGAAAAGTGTCCTTTTTCGCGTAGGAGAAGGTATAATTGTTTGGGACCGACCCTACTTGGTATATATACATGAAAACAGTATTTTGAGGACCTTTGACATACCTTTGACATACTTTTGATATGAAAAACGGTATTTTGAGGACTTTTTGATATACTTTCGACATAATTTAGACCTAAGGAGACTGGGGATTCGACCTAAGGAGGCAAGAATACGCGAGAAGCAAGGAGGAAGATTCAACCATGAATTTTTTCCTTCTTCTTTCTACTTTTCATTATTGGTTATGACTTTTAGTATTATAGGGTTTACATACTATTATGAGTAACTAATTTGTTATCTAGGGTTTTGATGGAACCTCTTGGAGGATGAATTCTTGTTATGCTTTAATATAATTTAACCTTTGAATTTGTCTATTTGTTCAACTACGTACTTATTTTAGTTGATTGAATGGCCGTCGATTGACTGTGCCTATTTATTATGTGTTGCTTGAGAAAGGATATATATATTTAGGTGGTTGTTGAACAACGTCACTCCTAACGTATGTGAGAAATCAATACATCAGGTTTAAAGGTAGGTTTAGAAATAACAAAGCCTTGACGTGGTCATAATGAGTGGTTAGATAAAGCCAACTAGCGTAGTTCGAGAGAATATATCTAGTAAATTATTGTAGTTGCTCGAGAGAGAATTACGACACCTAAAGTGCTTACGATCAGTAGAGAATACATAGGCGAAATTATAGGGAACATAGCGGGAAAGATTCCAACATTTGGGGAAATCATAACTCTAGACATCCTAAATTTAATCTCCAACCCTTGGTATCTTTAGTTGTTAATTTACTGCTTTAGTTTCTTAGTTAATTAGTTAGATATAAGAATCTTAATCTTTATAACTTAGAAATTTATTCGAGCTTGTCTTCTTAGCGATATTGAACAATTATGGCGAAACCTTAGTTCTCTGTGGGATTCGATTCCGGACTCTTAGACCGGATTATATTTACAGCGACTGCTTATTCTTTTTAGGACTAGAGTTGGGTGTGATCAAATTTTGGCGCCGTTGTCGGAAAACTAACAGTGTAGCTGTAGGTGTACATATTGCTAAGTTTCAAGTTTGAACTTTTATTTTTATTTTCTGTATTTGAATTTTTTTTATTTTTGTTTTACTTCTTACTTCTTTTTTTTAAAAAAATATGGCATCTTAGAATTATGAGAGTTTTGATGTTGGTAATTCTACTTTTAATCCTCCTTATGCATATTGTGGAGAAAATCACCCATGGCAAAATTTTTAAAATATTTCCGAGAGCGAGTTATGTGCACCAACCCAATCTTATGTGTGGAATGTATGTGATATGTGTAGTGGTCAAAATGGTCACTTTCATGGTTGTGCTTATATTTCTTATCTTCCCCCAACCCCTTACTTTGACGGTTCTTCTTTTTCTTGTGAAGTTAATAGGAACAAAGAACCCAGGGATGACGACATGAAAGAGATCAAGGAGATGATAAGGTGCCTTGTGGAACAAAATAATAAGAAACAATTGCACATACAAAGGTGAGTTGCTACTATTCGCAACCTGGAGGCACAAGTGAGTCAACTAGTTGAAGCTTTTAATACTCAGCAAGGCAATTTTGTGGATAGTAGTCAAGAGGAACGTGAATTTGAGGTGCTAATGAGGAGGTCAGAGTAGAACATCAACCAACTAGCCAACTACAATTTGAGGATGTTGATGTTGAAGAAGTGAGACTAGAGTCAGCCAAGGACTTTGAGGATATAAATTTTGTTGACTCTAGTATCATTGATGTTGAGGAAGTTGAAAGTCTTGAAGCTCATGTGTTTGTGCGCATTTGGCCTCACTCCAAATATTTTTCCACATTGTGCTTGGATAACGATATGGAAATAGAGTCATCCAAGCCGATTGAGGAGTCAAGGAATGAGGAACAAGGTGTCTACATTCTGGAATTTTTCTTGCCAGAAAGACAGGACTACATACCTCATCTAAAAGCCAAGAAGTGTAGAATAGTACAATGGTTGCTTGGGCCAATTATATTTATTCTACCACCCTTGGAGCATAACCGAAAACTTGAAGCCAAATTGGGGGTTCAATTCATAAGCTCGAGGTGGAGACAAAAATTAGTTTTCGTCGTGTCGTGACGTTAAATCAAGCGCATGTTGGGAGGCAACCCAGCTTTATTTTTTTAATTTAATTTAATTTTTTTTAATTTTATTTTTTATTTATTTTTTTATTATAATATTATTTTTGTAGTGTCGATTTTTAATTTTTTAGGAGCATAGAATGCAAAGCCATTGGAAGAATACAACAGCAAACCAGATAGTTGGAACTAAGTGTGAGGTACCCATACGAAGGACCAGGCCTGGGAGAAGTCTGAGTACCCCATGAGCTGCTAGTGCGTCGGCCTTTGACCTTTCAGGGAGTTTCTTTTACCCTCTTGTATGTATGGGTGTGCATTGGGGACAATGCATAATTTTAAGTGTGGGGAGAGGAGATTGTTTAGGTGACTTTCCATGCTATTTTAGTTGTGTTAGTTTAATTGAATAATTTTTTTTTTATTTTTACAAAAATATAAAAGATTGGACCTTTCCCGACGATGGATCTATTAGATATTTTTCTTGAGGGATTTAAGTCGAAAGAAAAAAGATAAAAAGATTTTTTTTGTAGGTAGTGTAGTAATTTCCCCTTGTTTTTCTTTATGTCGCGGTTCTTTTCCAAGGGTTTTGTTTGAACCGGGTGTAGCTAGTTTTATTTTTTTAGGAATAAGAGCTATTGTGTTGTGTTTTGAATTGAAGAAATATCTCTTTCTTTTGTTGTGCCTTGAGAATAGTGAGTACTTTGGTTGTGACGCTTAGGCTCAGTTCTTGACTCTTGTATAAATACCTTAAATTGTATGATTTTAAATTTGCTTAACTGCTTTGACTAGAGTGTCTTGATGAATCCAATCCTGAGTGAGTTATCTGCCATGTGTGTGTGAGGTTTGGGTGTTATTCTGTGCATTGCATTTGATGTCTAGAACTTGCCCCGTGTGTTTGCAAAGCGAAATAGTAGTTTTGTTCAGTCTTGACAGTGATATATGCATTTCTTTGTTGAGCCATATATATATTTTACCCGCCTAATTGTTATGTATCGTAGTTAACCTATTGAGCCTGTAATCTTGTTTCTTTGGCAACCACATTACAAGCCTTACCCATTTATTTGAATTAACCATCTATTTGAACCTTCTAACCTCTCATGAGCACTTGATTTATTATAAACTGTGTAAAAGTTAAAGTGTGGGGTGGATGGTTTGGATTTTGAGTGGAACTAATGAAATAAGGAGAAAGGTGCATTATTTTGAAAAAGTAAGAGCCACTTGAATTGAAAAAGAAAGAAAAGGAAAAAAATTATTGTATTGCTGTGAAAAAAAAATATTCCTTGATAAGTGGTAACTTTTGATGTAATTATACTTAAAGAAGTATGAGGTAATATACATTGATGTGAAGGTGGAGTTTGGTTTGACATAAATATGGGGTTTGAATGTTAAAGTATATGTATTAAAGTGCTTAGGGAGGTGTAGTCACTCTTATATGTAAATGTATCCTACCCGTCCCGCAACCTACATTACAACCAAATAAAGTCCTACTTGATCCTAGACTGAATGAGCTCAATTAGTAGAATAGTACACTACGGGCAAGCCTATGGTGCATCTTTTGTGGCATATGAATGTTATTTCTGAGAGTGAGCGAATTCTTTCTAACTTGAGTTCCTAAGTGTTCTTAAATTTTATTGTGTGGAACTACTCTCTTTTGTTGTGTGAGGGCACTTGATTCATGAAGGAAAGGTAATGTCAATGACCTCTATGTTAGAATAAGTGAGTGAGTTGTGAATAATGCGTGGTATTTGTAAGTCAAATCTTGAGGTGAAGATATTACGTTTTTGTGCTTTGTCTATTTTAAGTATTTTTGGTGTGATGAATTAGGAGAATTATTTAAAAAGATTGTGTCTATATAAAGTATAGTTTGATTGCTCGAAGACAAGCATACTGTTACATTGCTTTTTATTAATTGCAAAGCTTTCTTGGAATCCCAACTCACAGATTACAGAGATTAATTTTTAGTAGTATGATCTCTCAGCTTGCTAATCTTCACTTTTCTAGTAATTCCTATTTATTCGATAAATAAGTTGTCATTACTAAGCTAATCACATCCGGCGCCTCCAAATGCAAAAAAGAAAAAAAAAAACAACGTTTCATGCTTCTAAATACACAATGACGCATCCAGAAAAATGAAAAAAATAAATAAAAACTGAAGCGATTTGGCTGTAATTGATATAATTTTTACTGTCTCCATTCTAATTTTACAATTCGGGCACTATACCTCATTCATGTGTCCTTAGTCCTTTCCAATAGGGCAAGAAAATTGCATCGCCAATTTGCTTTCGTACATAAAACAACCTTTGAAAGTAATGAAACCCAAATTGCTAGAAGGAAATAAAAAGATAATGCAATGAGGAAATATGATATATATTATCTTGTAGTGAGATGGATAGAGTTCCCTCACCCTTAATTCGAGAATTCGAATTTGTGCCTTAAAGAATTAAAAAAAATCCTAATGTTACGCTTCTTTCTTAACGGATCCTACCCAATGCGATTTTGGGTAGGGAAAAATAGAAAAGATATGATAAATGTGGTAATAATAATTCCCAATTGGCAATTGAGTAAGTACATATTTTACTTTGTGATGAAAATGAGTATAGGTGAAGGGACCAGAAAACTCATATCCACATGGGGGCGTCCCGTTCTTTGAATAGGTGTCCGTAACTTATACGGCAAGCTCTGTTGGCGCTGTTTCTATATATTGTTTGTTTACTGTTGCTGTCACTCTCACTTTCACTTCTCTCTCATATTTCTAATTCACTAAATACGTATTTTATCTTGAAAAAGCTAAGCATAAAATTTAAAATCCATAAACTATTAATTTTGGTTCCGTCTCTGCTCTCACTTCTTGATGAGAAACATTTATTTCTAGTTAGCAAAGGATAGGAAGCAATTGGTGAAACTCAAATTTTTGATATTTTACTGGAATATCTAAACATCTCACATAAAACTTTAAATGATGGAAATTAATTAAGAATGGAGGAGTGATGCAAACTAAATAAAAAATTTATGGGAGAAAGTTAGTAAATTAATACTAGTACTTAACGAGGACAAGATGCTAGAAGCGCGACTTAGGTGTTTTGGTCATGTGAGGAGGAGGAGCACAGATGTACCGGTGAAGAGGTGTGAGAGGTTGACATTGGAGGGCCTATAGAGTGGTAGAGGTACGCCAAAGAAAAGGTGGGGAGAGGTGATTAGGCAAGATATGGCGCAACTTCAGTTGACCGAGGACATGACCATTGATAGGAAGGTATGGAGGTCGATGATTAGGGTAGTAAAGTAGGTAGTCTAGGGTGTTCATAACAGTAGTATTGGCATACAGTCTCGCTTTCTGTTAGTAAAAGATTTTTATTACTAACTGTTATTTTCTTTTATTGTTGATCACCTTACTATCTTGTTATTTTTATACTGCTTTTATATGGCCTTTTGGTATTGTCCCTTCTTGTCTATATTTTCATTAATGTGGTGCTTATACTTTTGGAAACGTCTCTATCCTCACAAGGTAGGGTAAGGTCTGCGTACACACTATCCTCCCTAGATCTTACGGTGTGGAATAATACTGAATATATTGTTGTATTTGTTGTAACACTAGTACTTAATAATATAAGAATTCAAGACGAAGAAAGTTGGATGAAAGGTGCCTGCATTGTTAATCCACTATTAACTCTACATCTCCAAACTCCTAGCCCTCAATTTAAAAGGGCAAAAGAATAATTATTATTTATTAGGAAAGAAAAGCACGAACACCTAAACAAGGTATTGGTGTAGTACCAGCAAAAATAAATGAAGCAGCAGCAATTGATACTGTTGTGGTCAGTCTTGCGAATTCAATCTTCAACTTCCTATTCGGACCCATTCGTAGCGACCTTCCAATGGCTCCTCTTTCTCAAAGTCGAAGTTGTACCTTTACCAATTAAAAGCCATTACGAGAGAGGAAAAACATAAAAGGAAAGAAAACAAAAGAGAGAAGGAAATGTACTTTTTTCTAAATCGTTTAAGTATAGCTTTCTGGCGAGCTGCAAAAAACTCTTCAATCTCTTTTTCAGACGGCATTTTCTCCGGCGTTCGTTGACGCTCGCTTGATAATTTCGCCTCTTTACTGCAAAATGTACGTTTTAAATAAATACTGGTAATCGTATAAATAACCAGGCTGTTGAAATCAATTAAGTATTTTTATTTTTTAATTTTGAATTGAAAAGACAAATTTAATAATAACACTATTTACCTTTCTGCAGACGCTATCACACTGTTCTCCTGCATTACAGGAAATTCAAAATTCAAATTTCACATAAATTCAACATATCCAGTTTTTAAATGCAACATGATACATATTCTGAGTCTGAACATATATATACATATAGGAGAAAATTGAATTCTAAGTAAGTTATACTCAGAAGCGTCGTAATATTGATTTGGAATTGCTCTTTGTTACCTCGCTTGATCCATTCCTTAAGCAATAAGACGCTAAATCGTGATCTAAGTTAGAAGCATCATTTAAATTAACCGAACTCGACGGAGAAACCAAACTTCCGGCCGGCGTATCTCCGACTCCGGAGTGACTTCTGCAGCGAAGTAGAGGAGGAGACATGAGCTTGACATCTCCATCACTTGATATCTTCCTCTTTTTCGTCGTCGTCGGCACTTCCAAATCTACATCTGACACCTCCATAATCGTCACCTCTTCAATTCCCTTGCACTTCCTCATATATACCTTCCCATCAATTCCTCTCACTTATATACCATATGTACATGTAGGCTTTAATCAATAACAACAGCGTAGATTCTATATATGCGAATCAGCTAATTATGTATGAATATTAAATGTCGAATTTGAAATTTAGACCCTCCTCGATCGTACACAAAAATCTCTCTATCTTCAATTCTATAACAGAAGCTCTGAACAAGAATTTCAGAATTTTACTTTCCCTTAAATTAAAGTACTCACTGAGCAGACCTTCTTTTGCAGAGAAGAGAGAGAGAGAGAGAGTAGTGAAGAGGGTGAGGATGATAATAATGAGATCAAATTTCGTCGGATTGTGGTTCTTATTATTGGCTGATGAGTAGTGCTGTCATTTCTGTGGTCCTGGGTTTTTGACAGCCGTTAAATGTGACGGTAATTTCTAGACAAATCTGGGGGGAGATCGAGGAGAGGGGACTAGGTAAAAGCTTAAAACAAAGCGAGCAACTATTTTCGTCGTTTTGGTGGAAAGTTTGTTAAGAGAATGTGAAAATTACAAACAGATAGAGCTTAAGTTCTGTGGTATGATGGTTGAGGTCAAATGACCATATTCACCTTAACGTATTGGAGTATTATTTTAATTAATTTTTAGTGTTAAATAGAACTAAATATAAAAAAAGCACACATATTAAATCGTTAGCTAAAATTCAATTTAATAAGCGAGTAAATAAACGGAGGAAACATAAAAAAAGGAATAGGATCGAGAAGTTAGATTTCCCCAAAAATTAAAAGCCGGTAAAACATAGAAAACAATTTCAGAAAGAAAAAGGACAAGAATTGGATAATGTATATCTATTCTCAAAAGAACAGGAATAGTCTTATTACAACTCATCCTTTGAACACATGAACCAATTAAAACAAAGTACGTCACGTTTCTGCTCATAAAATAAAAACTTTCCCCATCTAAAAACTACTTGTTCACACGAGGAATGTACTACTTACTAAAGCAATTTAAATCACTGACATAATTTGAAGAATTGTAACAGAACAAAATAAGACTAAAGGGTTAAGGAAATAGAACAAGGAATTACATTTAGTGACATGAGTAATTGGTATAAATTAACTTACCATCACAGTTGCAGAATTCTTCCTATATATATGTACCTCTCCTTTCCTGCAATAAAAAGAGTAACATGTTGAAATTAGAAAGTGTAGAAGATTAAAACTATATGATCTTTGTATTCAGATTGAGATATAATTACCTGAAGATTGAAATATAAGTACAACTAAATCTGCTTAAAAGCAACAGAGATTAGTTCTAATGCCCTGAAAAAGATGAAACCAATAACCTCTTAAACACAAGAGGGGTTTGACTCTATTTATATATATATATATATTCTCTATTAACTACAGAATCTATAGTTAAATTACTTACCTATGCAATTATTCGTTTATACAATGACTAATACCACAAAGTCCAACCGTACAATAATTACAATAACTGTGTAATATTGATAGATTCCCTTTTAAGATTATCTTTCGGTTTATCAGATCATTTATTAGGTACTATATTCTTTTATGGAAGGTTACGTACTTTATTACACTACTAAAAATCTGCTAAAAACCGACCAACTATTTCCGATCAACGTTGGTCGGTCAAAAAATGCGATCAAAAACCGTCCAGGTTAGACGCAAACTGGGAAAAAAAACATTTACATTTTTTAAACAAAATACCGACCAACGTTGGTCGGTAAATTAGTCAATAGCTGGTCAGACAAGAAAATTTTGGATTACCGACCAACGTTGGTCTGTAATCTGGATCTAATTTTTTAAATTTTTATAATATTTTTTTTATAGTTTATAATATTTTAAGAAAAAAAACACACACAAAAAAAAAAGAATTAAATTTTTTTTTAAAAAAAACCGACCAAAGTTGGTCGGTTTTTGGTCAAACGGTCAGCACTTAATGTACCGACCAAAATTACCGACCAACTTTGGTCGGTAATTCTAAAATCAGAGAAGTGAAAAACGGGGGAAACCCCCATTTCTATGAAAGTTTTCCCTCTTCTTCCTTCCCTTCTCTCCTTCTCCCAGCCCCTCTCCCTCACCGTCCAGGCCTCCCCCTCGCCGTTCAGCCCTCACCCTCGCCGTTGCCGCGCCGTCGCCGCTGCCACTGCCACTGCCGCCCCTCGATCTCCTTCTCCATCTCCTAAAAATTTTAGGTTTGAATTACAATCCATTTATTTATTATTTCCAGATTTTGTTAATTAGTTATGAATTAGTTTCAATTGATTAGTGTTTCAATTATTTGAACATTGCATTTTATTGAGGATTAGGGTTTAGGTCTTGTTTTAATTAGTTTTGTTAATTAGTTTTATTAACTAATTAGTTTTGTTAATTAGTCAATTATTTATGAATTAGTTTAGTTTAGGGTATGGGTTGAATTTCTTTAGTTTAGTTAGTTTATGTTTAAACTCGTAGGACATGAATTGAAATTTTAGTTTTTAGGATTTGTTCTTATAAATTGAACTTTTAAGATATGAATTGAACTTTTAAGATATGAATTGGACCTTTTGGATATGGATTGAACTTTTAGGATATAAATTGGTGTAATTAGAAAAAATAATTATCTTGAATTAACTAAAAAAGATATAATTAATTTATAATTGTAGAATAAATTAATTTGTTCTTGTGAATCGAACTTTTAGGGTATGGGTTGAATTTCTTTAGTTTAGTTAGTTTATGTTTAAACTCGTAGGATATGAATTGAAATTTTAGTTTTTAGGATTTGTTCTTGTGAATTAAACTTTTAGGATATGATTTGAACTTTTAAGATATGAATTGGACCTTTTGGATATGAATTGAACTTTTAGGATATAAATTGGTGTAATTAGGAAAACATAATTATCTTGAATTAACTAAAAATGATATAATTAATTTATAATTATAGAATAAATTAATTTGTTCTTGTGAATCGAACTTTTAGGGTATGGGTTGAATTTCTTTAGTTTAGTTAGTTTATGTTTAAACTCGTAGGATATGAATTGAAATTTTAGTTTTTAGGATTTGTTCTTGTGAATTGAACTTTTAGGATATGATTTGAACTTTTAAGATATGAATTGGATCTTTTGGATATGAATTGAACTTTTAGGATATAAATTGGTGTAATTAGAAAAAAATAATTATCTTGAATTAACTAAAAAAGATATAATTAATTTATAATTGTAGAATAAATTAATTTGTTCTTGTGAATCGAACTTTTAGGGTATGGGTTGAATTTCTTTAGTTTAGTTAGTTTATGTTTAAACTCGTAAGATATGAATTGAAATTTTAGTTTTTAGGATTTGTTCTTGTGAATTGAACTTTTAGGATATGATTTGAACTTTTAAGATATGAATTGGACCTTTTGGATATGAATTGAACTTTTAGGATATAAATTGGTGTAATTAGAAAAAAATAATTATCTTGAATTAACTAAAAAAGATATAATTAATTTATAATTGTAGAATAAATTAATTTATTCTTGTTTTATTTGTATAGATGGAACATCGTACTTGGATGTACAATAGAAATTATCCTAATCGGCGGGATTGCGGAAGGATTTTGTAGAAGGGGTTGATGACTTTATTAGACATGCAATGTCACTTCCACCATACCAAAGTGAAGGAGTAATTAGGTGCCCTTGTGTCAGGTGCGATTGTATGAAGTTTAAAAAATCGGAGGAAGTTAAGCTTCATCTTTATAGGAAGGGGTTTATAGAGAATTACTTTGTGTGGACTAATCATGGAGAGATCGATGGTAGCCGTGGGATATTTCATAACATGGTTGTTGGTGAAAGTAGTAGGTCGGTGGAGAATACAAATCTTGATTCTAGAATTCAGGATATGGTTGCGGATGCTTTTGGGGGTGAGCCCAATGAAAATGTTGAACAAACTCCTAATGATGACGCAAAATATTTTTATGAACAGTTAGAGGAAGCTAGTCGTCCACTACGTGAAGGAAGTCCGCACTCTGAGCTGTCTGTTGCAGTTAGATTACTAAGTATCAAATCTAATTGGAATATTTCTCAAGCAGCCATGGACTGTTTCATTGACCTTATGAGTGAACTAGTTGACCCTAATATCAACTTACCTGGTGATTTCTATAAGGCGAAGAGATTGGTTTCTAAGTTAGGACTTTCGTCAATGAGAATTGATTGTTGTGAAGATAGTTGCATGTTATATTATAAAGATGATATAACTTTAGACAGTTGTAAATTTTGCGAAAAGCCTCGTTTCAAGAGGCTTTCCAGCGGGAATATGGTCGCTGTCAAGGCAATGCATTATTTACCTCTTATACCTAGGTTAAAGAGGTTATATGCGTCGATGAGTTCTGCTCCTCATATGAGATGGCATTTTGAAAATAGAAGACCACCTGGTGTTATGTGTCATCCTTCAGATGGAGAAGCTTGGAAGCACTTTGATAGGACATATCCAGATTTTACTAGTGAACTAAGGAACATTCGGTTAGGTCTGTGTGCCGATGGCTTCACGCCTTTTTCTATATTGCTCTAAAAATAAAAATAGCAACAACAGCGGGGTGTGGGTTCAAGGTGGTGATGGCAACCAAGTTGGAGATATTGATTATTATGGTGTGGTCAAAGAAATATTACAACTAGAATATACAGGTTGGCCATATAAGAAATTGATACTCTTTAGATGCAAGTGGTTTGACCCAAATCCAACAAGAGGTACAAGAGTACACAACCAATACAACATAATTGAGGTTAATCATACGAGGGAGTATGATCGCTATGATCCTTTCATAATTGCACATAACGTTAGGCAAGTGTATTATGCTCCTTATCCATTGCGGCAGAATAAGTCCGATTGGTGGGTTGTAATAAAAACTAAGCCTGTAGGTAGGGTGGAAGTCGAGAATGTGTTAGATGTTGCATATCAAAACGATATCTCCAATGTTCACCAAATAGTGGACGATATGGCAGGATCATCATAGTCCCTGAGGGTGATGGGTAAGTGTTATTCATTATTTTTGCGTCTATTGATTTGTAACATTTTTACTAAGATATTAATGTGTTTTTATTGTTAAATTGCAGGTTCAGGCCGGGTAATAAGACTACGAGGATAATCACCAATGCCATCAGAAAGCTTTATGATGGCCCTTATGCGACTTGGACTGATTGCCCATTCTCACTGAAGGAGCAAATTTTCAATCAATTTAAGGTATAAATGTTCTTTTAAACAGTTTAATAATTTATATTTATGATGTTTCCATCTAATATTTAACTTTTGAAATACAGAGCAAGTGTGTATGGAAAGACCGCTATAGCGTGAAAGTGGCTACAAATTTTCATCATAAAGCTCGCAAGAGATTGGCAGATGCTTTCTCGGATGCTAGAAAGAAGAACAAGAGGCCTGGCTGGTTACTTGAGAATTTGTGGAATGATTTGCAAAGGCAATGGCTTACCGCAGAGTTCTTAGAGAGGAGCGAAAAAGGAAAGAAAGCTCGCGCATCCGAGAAGGGAGGCTCCTTGCACACTAGAGGTGCGATCAGCCCAGGGACAATAAAAAGAAGATTGGTACGTAATTGCTTAAATTATTTTACTTTTCTAAGTATATCTATTCTGTTTATTAACTAAATTAATTTGTTTTCAAGAAAAGAAGTATGGGCGTCCAATGAGTCATGATGAGCTATTCAAGGAGACACATGTTGTGAAGAAGAAGAAAGAGGGGGATCAAGATAGGTGGGTCGAGGACCGAGCCTCGACTATATATGTAAGCTTTCAATTTTATTTAAGTATTATAATTTACTTTTATAAACAACTTGAAATACTGATTTAATTTAAAATAATATAGGGTCGCTACCAAAGTAACGTGGAGGAATTCATCCGTAGTCATCCAGCTGGTGAATCGGGTGAGCCAACCCAACCTTCGGACAAGGATGCTGAAAGAATATGGTTGGAGTCTGTTGGCGGTCCAAAATGGGGGAAGGTATACGGGCTTCCTACTAAAAACTTCCATCGCTATAAGTGTGGAATGCGAGGAATAGAGACTTCCTCGCAAGGCGAGCAACTTAATAGGGAGAGCCTCTCCGCTATGCGGGAGACAGTGACAAAGCTCACATCAGAGCTAGAAGCGGCCAAGGAAAGAGAAAGGCTTAGAGATGCTCAATTCCTTGGCATGCAAGCTCAGATCAGAACTCTCCTATCTAGTGGAGCTTTTCCGTTGCCCCGATCTCGTGAGTCATCTCCAGAGGGTCGACCTCCACGTGATCGTTCCTCCCGCCCTGCTCGTGATCGTTCCTCCCGTCCTCCCCGTGATCGTGCTTCCCGTCCTCCACAAGACCGTTCTCTATATCGTCTTGTAGATGAAAGTTCATCAGACGGTGATGATGATGTTGTACAAAACACTCCTTGACTTTTATATACTTTGAACTAGACAAATAGAACTAGTTTTGAACTAGTTGTAATTAGTTTTAACTTGGTTTTGGATTTTTATGTTCAATTGAACTTTAATTTGTTAGTTTTAAAGTATTTATTGAATGTTTTGGTTGTTGTTGTTGTGTTGTTGTTGTTGTTGTTGTATTGTTGTTGTTGTATTTTTGTTGTTGTTGTTGTTGTTGTTGTTGTTGTTGTGTTGTGGTATTGGTATGCTGGCAGGTGGTTTAGCTGCCAAAACAGGCATTTTATGCCAAAATTAATCCCAGAAAAACTGACCAACGTTGGTCGGTTTTTAATAAAAAAAATAAATTATTCCAAAATACCAACCAAAGTTGGTCGGTTAATGAACATTGAATTCCCAGAATTCAACACTACCGTCCAACTTTGATCGGTATTTTGCTTGCATTGTTGAGATTACCGACCATAGTTGGTCGGTAATGTTTAATTTCAATTAGTTTTAAAAAATATATATTTTCAATTACCGACCAAAGTTGGTCGGTTTTTTTTAATTTTAATAATTAATAAAAAAAACATAATTTAGTTAAAACGACCAACTTTGGTCGGTAAAATTACGTTTTAATATACCGACCAAAGTTGGTCGGTAATTTCCGACCAACTTTGGTCGGTAAGCCATTCCGACCATCAAAACACCGTCCACACCGTAATGGTCGCGTTTTGGTCGGTAATTTGCCATAACCGACCAACGTTGGTCGGTATTTTTGGTCGGTTTTTAGCGAATTTCTAGTAGTGTACACACTAATAAATAAGGAGACAATTAACACGCCGATGTGTGAAAATATCTCCAAGTAGGGAAGTAATGAAGTTACACCACTTTAATCTAAATTTTGAACTAAGTAGGTAGTACTTGGAATATGTTATAAAATATAGCTCAAAGTAACAATATAGAATAAGAAAAAATAAGTTAAGAGATATAGAGTGAAAGAGATGAGAGATTCTTATTTCTTCTTCAATTGTGTGTATTTTCCTATCTATTATAAGACCTTTATATATGCATGAAAAGTGAAGAAAAATATGTCATTGAATATGTCATTAAGCATAGAAATATGTCATTGAATATGTCATTAAACATTTGAGGAGATCATGGAGGAAGAGTAGACATCCATCGTAATTTGATTTTTCTTATAACACTCCCCCTTAAATGTCCATAGATAATGTGCCTCGTTTAAACATTATTAGGAAAAAACCCTATGGGAAAAAACTCCTAGTGAAGGAAAAAGAGTACACATGTTTAGAAATATGCTTTTTGGTTGCCTCGTTAAAAATCTTGCAAGGAAAACCCAATGGGACAAAACCTTATAAGGGAAAAAGAGTACAACGCGTATTAACTCCCACTGATGAGAGCATCAATTCACATCTTTGATCCATCGCATCCCAATCGTGTACACTAGTTTCTTGAAGGTTGACGTTGGTAGAGATTTGGTGAACAAATCAGCCATATTATCACTTGAACGGATCTGTTGCACATTGATATCACCACTATTTTGAAGATCATGTGTGAAAAATAACTTTGGTGAAATGTGCTTTGTCCTATCCCCTTTTATGAATCCTCCCTTCAATTGGGCTATGCATGCTGCATTGTCTTCATACAAAATTATAGGTAGTTTCTCACACTTCAAACTACATTTGTCTCGAATAAGGTGTATTATAGACCTCAACAATACGTATTCTCGACTTGCTTCATGAATAGTAATTATCTCAGCATGATTAGATGAAGTAGCCACGATTGATTGCTTAGTCGATCGCCAAGATATGGCAGTGCCTCCAATTGTAAACACATAGCCTGTTTGAGATAGAGCCTTGTGTGGGTCAGATAAATACCCAGCATCGGCATAACTAACAAGATCGGGACTGCAATCATTGCCATAAAATAATAATCCCATATCGGTAGTCCCTTTTAGATACCGCAATATGTGTTTGATTCCATTCCAATGTCTCCTTGTAGGAGTAGAATTGTATCTTGTTAAGACATTAACTGAAAAAATTATGTCAGGCCTTGTAATGTTAGAAAGATACATTAGTGCACCAATTGCACTAAGATATGGTACTTCGGGACCAAGAAGCTCTTCATTATTTTCATGATGTCGCAATGGATCTTTATTTATATAGAGTGATCTTACAACCATCGGGGTACTCAATGGATGGTCTTTATCCATATAGAATAGCTTTAAAATCTTTTTAGTGTATGTTGATTGATGGACAAAAAATCCATCTTTTATATACTCAATTTGTAGACCAAGACAAAATTTTATCTTTCCAAGATCTTTCATTTTAAATTCTTTCTTTAAATAGTCTACTGCTTTAGGAAGCACCCTAGGAGTTCCAATGATATTTAAATCATCAACATACACGGCAATTATAACAGATTTAGATCCAGTTCTTTTTATAAAGACACAAGGACAAGTTGAATCATTCTTGTACCCTTTTTTCAATAGGTACTCACTCAGGCGATTATACCACATGCGCCCTGATTGTTTCAATCCGTATAAGGATTTTTGAAGCTTTATTTAATAAATTTCTTGGAAACCTTAATATGTTTCAGAACAATTTAAATCCTTCAATGATTTCTATTATACGCATATCACGTTTTTCTTGTATTGCCAGATTAAAACCTGAAATGACGACATCAACCACAGGAGAACATGTCTCTATATAATGAATGCCAGGATATTTACAAATCTTCTTGTAACACAAGTCGTCTTTATGTCTATCGATTTGACTTTTTTTCCGCACAAGAACACATTTATACCTCCACTGGCTTTATACTTTCAGGTGCTAGGACTATCAGTCCAACTTCATATTTTTCAGGTGAAATCAATTTTCATTGCGTATTTTTCATTTGACCAATCATTTATCTGTCCAAATTTCATGACAGATTTGAGCTCAAGATCCTCGTCAATATTAATAATATTGAGCGCTAAATTATATTAACAATATTATTGACGATCATTTTATATCGGTTTTACTATTACCCAATAAAGTCATAACTTATTGAGATCTCTTTATCTTATTATTTTCAGGTATCTGAGCCTCTCCCATGAGGTCTTAAGGAAGGTTATGTCGTGGTGCTCTTCTAGAGCACTTGCCTCCTTATGATGACCATCTTGAACATTTGCTCCTCTCCTTCTTCAAGGAGTTTTATCTTTGGAACCGATTAGTCTATTATGCTTCATGCATGCCATAAACTCTATTCATTATAAACTTTATTTTATTTGGCGTATTAACAGCTGAATATGACATTTAGCTTTGGGTTAGCAAATACGTCTGGCAATATTTTGCAAATGAATTATCACATGAACTTAAGTTAACATTTTCTCGTACGAGAATCTAGGTGTACTCATAATAATGCATTACATGCATTACTTTTTCAGCTGCCCATTTTCTCCCCCTATTATTGGGATCACCAACATATATCCCTAGCCTTATTTGGGGATCCATCTTTGTGCATTGTGGTGGAACAATTAAATCATATAGCACATTCATATTTCTAGATGGAAATTATTTGGTTCCTGACCCTGAACCGATTGTGATAGAGAGAACTTATCATAACTTGGCTAGATGCATACAAGTGTTGTTGTATATTAAATAATATATCACATACCAAATTTTATTTTGGTAGTTTTGTTCTCATAACCAATGATTTAGATATAATTGGAGGCATACATTTTCTGCTAAATCAACCTGGATTTAAACCAGTATTATCAAGATAAATCATCATAATTTATATTCTGGAACTATGCTCTAATAATTTGAGCAATCAATCTTGCAAAAGTCAAACTGCAAATTGATAACAAATGCACATGTGACCATAAAATAGACGCATCTATTGAAATCATATAATAGTAAACAATCATATGGCAGGTGACTGGGCCCATATATTTATTACCTTTTATTTGTTCCAGAAATCAAGGGATTCAATTTTATCCTTAACTGGTATATCATGAGAATAAACAACACAAGAGAATTCTTGAAGAATTTTCTATTTCTTCAATATATGCCAATGTAATTCTCAATTAATTTTTCGCATCATAATTGAACCGGGATGGTCAACCGGTCATGCCAACTAATATTTATTTCAGTAAACCTCTAGTTTACTTGTGACATATGATTCCATCATCATGCTTATATTTGTGTAGTACAAATAAAAAGAAAATCAGGTAACCTTTCATATTTACCCGTTATGATTATAGAAATATGAAGATATTCAATATTCCTTTCATTTATAGTCTCAATATGCCAACCACTTTGACTTATACATTTGAAACTCAAAAAGTTTCTTTTGAGACTTTACAATATCAATGTCGTGAATAATTTTATTCATCCGGGTAGTAACAAATTAATTTTTTCGGAGCTCTTAACAACTTTTGTACTACAAGATCTTTTGTCACACCATTCATATGATAAATGCCTCCTTCACGGAGAAAATTATATCGTAATAAACTGTCATGATCAAACATCATAACCAAAATCATTTCTTACTTTTAGTTTTGCCTTTAATAACCTTTTATAAGGCACAACAAAATATATTTTTTTGGTGTATCACATGTATGCGACCATTGATATATTTATGTAACCATATAATAATATTTATTCTCTTTATTTCACTCAAACCTCCCTTAGAGGTGAGTTGTGTGGTATTCATCTAATCATGCATTGCATGTTTTAATTCATTACTTTTATCACATATTGCCACATTCACCTTTAGGAATGAGTCTGCATGCTCAATGCTTATCACAAGTCACATTCTCTTCAAGGAATTGATCATAATCAACGGCGTGCTTCATTATTTTTCATACCAATTTGATGGTAACATTGACTTCACATTTTGAAGGACTATTTGAGAACCCTTATTGTTCTCCTTTTATAATAATAATGATGATTATTATTATTTTGATCTTTGGAACGCCCATGTTTATTGTTCAACCACTTGTCTTCATTTAGACTTATTATGCGCCGCTACCACATTCACTTCAAGAATGGAGCAAATCAAGTGGGACAATATTCATGTCTTTTCATGAAAAATATATTATTTTTCTTTAGTTATCATTATATTATCAATATGATATAGTGGGACTCAAACCAAATATCTTACCAATATAAAGGCATGTTAGACTATAATGAATTGGGACTCAAACCCAACTCGTATCATCATGTAGCATCAAGAATTGATCCCGATGTCTTACCCTCATGGTGCATTGCGACTTGAACTCATTGAAGTTGATATCTGTAATAACCCGGCCAGTCGTTCCGAGAGTTATAGCCATGTTTCCCCATTTCTGCTTCTTTATGTGTTGTTCAGCTGTGTTGAGTTGCATTGAGTTGGTAGGTTTGGGTTGTGTTGCGCTCGTTTTTCTTATGTTTTGATGTCGTTTCTTCAAGCATAAATGATATCATATTGAAAATAAGCTCCGATTTCCTTTTTAATTGAAGCATTAGATCTGTATCGTAATTACGGACCCGTAACAAAAGGAATCGTTGAATTTGGACATCGTATGAGGATTTTATGGTCATTTTACTAAACATTGGGTTGCCAGATTTTTCAAATTAATTACGCAACTGCCACTGAATTCGTATTTAAAAATCTGCACTATTTACAAATATTAAAACCTATATATCTCCTTCATTATAAGGTCAAATTGAGTGATTCAAAAGCCTAACTTGACTATAATTTCACAAGGAATCCATTGGAGGCATAAAAAGCAAGTTTCGGGATCGTTTGGTATAAGAAACGAGGCAGAATAACTGGGGGTGATTTTGGAGGCGATTTTCACTATAAGGATTGGGGTAAGTGTTCTCTACTCGGTTTTGGTTATATTTCATGAATCCATCTTCATTTTTAGGATTTGATTGATGATTTCAAAGTGAAATTGAGAGAGTTAGGACTTGAGTTTTTGAGAGTTTTAGGTAGGGACAAGAGAGGTTGCTCTAGTGGTGAACACCCTCCACTTTCAACCAAGAGGTTGTGAGTTCGAGTCACCCCAAGATCAAGGTGGAGAGTTCTTGGAGGGAGGGAGCTGAGGGTCTATCGGAAACAGCCTCTCTACCCCAGGGTAGGGGTAAAGTCTGCGTACACACTACCCTCCCCAGACCCCACTAGTGGATTATACTGGGTTGTTGTTGTTGTTATTGTAGGTAGGGATTTGACAGACCAAACAGAGTCCGATTTTGATAAATTGTATATGGTTAGACTCGGGAGAGGACGAGAGTTCTAATTCTATAATTTTTGATTGGTTCCGAGACGGGAGCTCGGAGGGGAGGGGGTTTGACCGATTTCGGATTTTTGGCATATTTTGTAGTTTTTATTGTGAAATAGATTCTTTAGCACATATTGATAGTAGTATTCTGATTTTGGTTAGATTCGGAGCTTTTAGAGACCGAGTCCAGAGACGAGGGCATCCCGGAGCAGGATTTTACACTGTTGAGGTAAGTAACAGTTTTAACTCTGCCTTTGAGGGTATAAACCCGGAGATTTGATATCACGTGATTGTTTGGAGGTGATACCCACGCTAGGTGACGGGCGTGTGGGTTTGCACCGCGAGGGATTGAGACTTGGTCCGTCCCGTAAGGCCTCATGGCCATCATCTGTGTTTATGTAATTACTTGTAGTTGAACTTGTCTGCCTTAATGTTAGAGATCATGCTTAGGCTTTATTCATGCTCACGTTATTTGTACACAGTCATAGAAATTATTGTACATGTTTACCTCAGTCTCTATTATTTTGATAATATGTTGTGATACTTGATGTGGGTTGTGTAACCTTATTGGTGATGCATTATGTGGCTCGAGAGGTACATGACTGAGTGAGGCCGAGGGCCTAGTTGTGAGGATATTAATACCATAGCACGTGAGCTGTCCGCGTAGCACGTGAGTTGACCGTGCGGGTCCAGGTATTGATACCATAGCGCGTGAGTTGTTCGCGTAGCACGTGAGCTGACCATGCAGATCCATGTATTGATATTATGGAACGTGAGCTGTCCGTGCTTAGCTCCTGGGCTTTGGGAGCCCCTCCGGAGTCGGTACACACCCCAGTGAGCGTAGAGTATTGAGTGTTTTGAGTTTTGAGTGTTGAGAGCGAGTGATGAGTGATGGAGTGACACTGCTATGAGGTTCTATTTTTTTGTGTTGTTGCTGCATTTATCTGTTAAACTTCTTTGTGGAATTTACTGAGTTATGGAATTTACCTGTTTATTTCTGTTTATTTTTAAATTGTGAAAATAAATAGTTGGATTGTTTTACTTAGCTCGTCACTACTGCTCAGTTCCTTAGTAATTTCTGTTACTACTGAGTCGGTTATACTCATACTACACCCTGTACTTTATGTATAGATCCAGGTGAGTTAGAGCGTGACGATCGTTGCGTTCAGGCCGGCTATCTGTGAAGATTGCAAGTTAGTTGCTAGCATCCGCAAGACCTTGCTACTCCTTTTGTCATTTCTTCTTTTGGACAGTTAGACAGTTTATATATCTTAGTTTATAGTTTTAGACGCTCATGACTTAGTGACACCCCGATATTTGGGGCTCGTTTCCATATTTTCTATATTATATTTAGAGTTGATTTAGTTTATGAAAAATTCAAATGTTGGTATTGTTTTATTAAATTCTTATAATCGATTTAGTAGTAATATTTTGGGAAATAGGCTTGCCTTGTAACACGATAGGCGCCATCACGACCATGGTTAGATTTTGGGTCGTGACAAGTTGGTATCAGAGCCTAGGTTACATAAGTCTCACGAGTCATGAGCGGGTTTAGTAGAGTCTTGCGGATCGGTACGGAGACGTCTGCACTTATCTTTGAGAGGTTCCAGAACCTTTAGAAATACTTCACATTCTTGAATTCTTTTCGTGCGGTATTGATTCCACTTGAAGTGTAACTCTTTAAATTCCTTCCACACATTCGTATGCGCACATGGGCGCTTGGTATCAGTTGTGCATCGACGGCTTATGATTCCCTAGATGAGGTGCGAGATGTGATTTCTGTGTGTTGATGTCAGGCCATTCTGGAAGACATGAGGCCGGGTTTTGACTGTAGCTTGAGCACTGAGGTGTTGATTGTGTGAGCGCGTGCTTGTGGTACTTTTGGGGATATTTAAGAGAGTATTCATCGGCTTATGAGCATTAGGGTGGTGTGATTTTATGCTTGAGTCTCGTGTGGTGAATCTGGGTTGAGGATTGTGGTGTTATGGCGGGGCAAAGTATCAATTTGAAGGTAATCAGAAGGAACTCGGATAGATAGGACATCTTGGTAGTAGGTTGGATCAGCATGGTAATGGGTATGATTAGATCTTTGGGTGTGTATGAGGTAATGAGTTCTACAGGTGTTTTGTGGAAATGTCCTTGGGTTTTTGGTGGTCTACGTAGCTTGGTTCAGTTAGAAGGATTCAGTCCTCACGGATTGGTTTTGTGCCATTAGGTTTCAAAGAGAGTTCTTGATGGTTTTGAGAACAACTCTTGGCACGTTCGAGGACGAACGTTTGTTTAAGAGGGGGAGGAAGTAATGACCCGGCCAGTCGTTTCGAGAGTTATAGCCCTGTTTCCCCATTTTTGCTTCTTTATGTGTTGTTCAGCTGTGTTGAGTTGCATCGAGTTGGTAGGTTTGGGTTGTGTTGCGCTCGTTTTTCATATATTTTGATGTCGTTTCTTCAAGCATAAATAATATCATATTGAAACAATTAGCTCCAATTTCTTTTTTGATTGAAGCATTAGATCCGTATCGTAATTACGGACTCGTAGCAAAAAGAATCGTTGAATTTGGACATCGTATGAGGATTTTATGGTCATTTTACTAACATTTGGGTTGCCAGATTTTTCAGATTAATTACGAAATTACCATTGAATTCGTATTTAAAAATCTGCACTATTTGCAAATATTAAAACCTACATATCTCCTTCATTATAAGGTCAAATGGAGTGATTCAAAAGCCTAACTTGACTAGAATTTTACAAGGAATCCATTGAAGGCATAAAAAGCTAGTTTCGGGATCGTTTGGAATGAGAAACGAGGCAGAATAGCTGGCAGAAAAATATATAAAATAAGGGTTTGTTCATTCGGTCATATTTTGAGTTGGGGAGCTCGGATGGAGGTGATTTTCACCATAGAGATTGGGGTAAGTGTTCTCTACTCGATTTTGGTTATATTTCATGAATCCATCTTTGTTTTTGGGATTTGTTTGACTATTTCAAAGTGAAATTGAGGGAGTTAGGGCTTGAGTTTTGGAGAGTTTTAGGTAGGGATTTGAGAAACCAAACGGAGTCCGATTTTGATAAATTTTATATGGTTAGACTCGGAAGAGGACAAAGTTTCTAATTCTGCCATTTTTGACTGGCTCCGAGATGTGGACCCGGGGGCCGGGTTTTGGCAGATTTCAAATTTTTGGCATATTTTATAGTTTTATTGTGGAATTTGATTCGTTAGCTTATGTTGATGGTATTAATCTGATTATGGTTAGATTTGGAGCTTTTGGAGACCGAGTCCAGAGACGAGGGCATCCTGGAGTAGGATTTTACGCTGTTAAGGTAAGTAACAGTTTTAACTCTAGCTTTGAAGGTATAAACCTGGAGATTTGACATCACGTGACTGTTTGGAGGTGATACCCACGCTAGGTGACTGGCGTGTGGGTGTATACTTCGAGGGATTGAGACTTGGTCCGTCACGTGAGGCCTCATGGCCATCATATGTGTTTACGTAGTTACTTATTATTGAACTTGTCTGCCTTCATGTTAGAGATCATGCTTAGGCTTTATTCATGCTCACATTATTTGTACTCAGTCATAAAAATTATTTGCTAATATGTTGTTATACTTGATATGGGTTGTGTTCCCTTATTTGTTGATAATGATGAGGCTAGTGAGGTATATGATTGAGTGAGGCCGAGGGCCTGGTTGTGAGGATATTAATACCATAGCGCGTGAGTTGTCCGCGTAGTACATGAGTTGACCGTGCAGATTCAGGTATTGATATGATGGTACGTGAGTTGTGTGTGCTTAGCGCTTGGGCTTTGGGAGCCCCTCCGGAGTCTATACACACCCCTAGTGAGCGCAGAGTGTTGAGTGTTTTGAGTGTTGAGTGCTGAGAGCGAGTGATGAGTGATGGAGTGACGCTGCTATGAGGTTGTATTTATTTGTGTTGCTGCATTTATCTGTTAAATTTCTTTGTGGCATTTACTGAGTTATGGAATTTACCTGTTTATTTCTGTTTATTTTTAAATTGTGAAAATAAATAATTGGACTGTTTTACTTAGCTCGTCACTACTGCTTTGTTTCTTAGTTATTTCTGTTACTACTGAGTCGGTTGTACTCATACTACACCCTGCACTTTATGTGCAAATCCAGGTGAGTTAGAGCGCGGCGATCGTTGAGTTCAGGCCGACTATCTGTGGAGATTGCAAGGTAGCTGCTAGTTTATATATCTTAATTTATAGTTTTAGACGATCATGACTTAGTGACACCCCGTTGTTTGGGGCTCATTTCCGTATTTTCTATATTATATTTAGAGTTGATTTAGTTTATGAGAAATTCAAATGTTGGTATTATTTTATTAAATTATTATTATCGATTTAGTAGTAATACTTTGGGAAATAGGCTTGCCTTGTAACACGATAGGCACCATCATGACCATGGTTAGATTTTGGGTCGTGACAATACCATTAATAGCAAAGAACAAAAACAATTTCGTATTATTAGGTAAAACCATAAGCATACATAATAAAGTATAATTTTAATTTTCTAGATTATTTAGTATACCGCATGCCACCTATTATTTATTTCATGAAAATTTAACACGGTGACATCCTTAGAGCCACATAAATACTAATTTTCTAATAACCAGGCCATTGTTTATTCTAAATAGTGGTACAAACTTATCTCATTTAAAGCTAGGACTTGTTGCTGTAGTAGAAAGACGTGTCTGTAATACTACATACCTTTCTGAATAAAATCTGGATAATTTTGACAATAGATCATCGAGATATACCTTACTAGAAGTGGAATTCAACCTTGAGGTTAGAGACTTCGTGCTGATAACGTGTTATAAAATATTGCTCAAACTAATAATATAGAACACGGAAAAACAAGCTAAGAGATATAGAGTGAAAGAGAGGAGAAATTCTTATTTATTCTTCAATTGTGTGTATTTTCCTATATATTACAAGGCCTTTATATAGGCATGAAAAGTGAAGAAATATATGTCATTGGATATGTCATTAAGAATAGAAATATGTCATTGACTATGTCATTAAGCATTTGAGAAGATCATGGAGGAAGAGTAGACATCCACCATAATTTAATTTTTCTTATAACAGAATAAAATATATAAGAGTGATAGACATCTTATATATTAGTGCTATTGTTTTCAAATAGGAATTTTATTTCTTCCTACCAAATTCTTTGATCTATCAAGGTTCTACCTACCATATAGTCTTATGTGTATCCTTATAAATTATACTCCATCCGTTTCAATTTATGTGAACCCATTTGAGTGGGTAAGGAGTTTAATAAAAGAGAGAAAGCTTTTAAACTTGTGGTGTAAAATGAGTCACATATATTTTGTATGGCTATAAATCATTGCATAAAGCTAAATTGTTTCCAAATAGGAAAATAGGTCATTCTTTTTGGCACGGACTAAAAAGAAAATAGGTTCACATAAATTGAAACGGAGGGAGTAATTGACTAGTCATAGCATACACAAAACTGGCGGAGACATGATTCTTTTTTCTTTTTCTTATTCTTTTTTCTTTTTATTTTTTGTTAAAAATTATAACGATTCGACCAGTCATTTTTAGCTCTAGTGTGTCGTTCGGCGGTTTGAGGCATTGAGTAACTTCACTTTATATATTATGACTTGCACGTGTGGTCGGTTTCAATTTTCGAGGAGTTCGAAAGTTGATTTGGAAGAATAATTCTCAATTCAGAAGCTTTAAGTTGGAAGAGTTGATTAAGGCTTGACTTTTGAGTAAACGATTTCGGAATCGAGATTTGAAGTTTTCAATAGGTTCGTATGATGATTTTCAACTTGGACATATGTTGGGGTTGAGTATCGGATGGTTCGGGAGAGTTTCGACGCTTATTGTGGAAATTTGGCATTTTGAAGATTTTAGAATTTTCTAAGTTTGATATGAAGTGGACTTTGGTGTTATTGATGTTTGTTTCGAATTTTGAGTCTTGGAATAGGTCCGTATTGTAATTTGTGACTTGTACGTAAAATTTAGCGACATTCCGGAATGTTTAAGTATGATTCGGACGCGTTCGACGAAGTATGAATATTAGAAAGTCAAAAGAAGAATTTTGATCATCGATTCATGGTTTTGATATTATTCATGGTATTTCGATCCTTTGGATAAGTTTGTACAAGGTATCAGGGCTAGTTGGTTTGATTGGACGGGGCCCTGGGGGTCTCAGGTGTGTTTCGGGATGGTTTCAGACCAAGTTCGGATGATTTGTTGTTGCTGGTTTTGTTCTTCGCGAACGCGGAGGGAAGATCGCGTTCACGAAGAAGAATTTGAGCTGGAGGTCATTTGTTCAACCTGATCGTGATAGGCCAGTCGCGTTCGCGAAGGTTTGGGCAGTGGTGCTCCGCGTTTACGATAGCCTGGTCGCGTTCGCGCAAGAGAAGCTAGGCCTAGGAGTCTTGGCTTTCACGTTCGTGAGGAAAAGGGCCGTGATAGTGTAGAAGTATTTGTGCTGGAGTTGAGTCTGTGCTTCGTGAACGTGAGGCACATGCCGCATTCGCGAAGAAGGGCACCTGGGCATATTATTATTTTGCAAGGTAGGGATTTTCTCATTTTCAACTCATTTCTCTCTTGCTTGGGCGAGTTTGGGCGATTTGGAGGAGCTAATTTCATCACCTATCTTGAGGTAAGTGACTTCTATACATTGTGAGCTAAATACATGGATTATATATAGAATTAAACATGAAATTTTGTAGAAATTGTGGGATTTTGGATGCAAATCTAGAATTTAGTTTCTTTAGATTTTGACCATGAAAATGGATATGGAATTAGGAATAAATTATATATTTGAGTTCTTGGTGCTATGGGTAATGTTTATCTTTGAAAATATTCAAAATTCGAGCATGTGGGCCCAAGGATTGACTTTGTTGACTTTTCGAACGGACTGGGAATTGTTATAACTTGTTGAATTACGAGTATTGGAGTGTATTTTGATTGGTTTGCACATTGTTTGACTAGTTTCGAATCGTTTGCATTGGTTGAGGAGTTAGAGAGGCATTGGAGCCAGTTATCGGATTTCAGAGTAAGGTAAGTCTCATGTCTAACCTTGTGAGGGGGAAACTACTCCATAGGTGATGTATTTGTTATGTGCTACTTGTTGTGGGGCTATGTACGCACGAGGTGACGAGGGTCTGTACATAGCTAGAATCATATTTAGATTCCGGTAGACTTAGAACTTTACTATGCAATAGTTGTATTACTTGAATTCAATTTGTTAGCTTAATTATTTAAAATTTATAATTGAAATTTGATAGAGATCATGTTAGATCGAATCTCAATACTTTGAGTTGTTTGGCGGGATAATTGATTGGATACATGATTGATGGTAAATGCCATGCTTACTTTATGTCCCCGACCTTGTGTTGTAAATACGCGACCCATAATTAGATAAGTTTCTTCTCTTCTTGGGGATCGGGCCGAACGCCTCGGCGGTATATATATTGAGATGCATTCATGGATCGGGCCGTACGACCTCGGTAGTGTATGTACACGACTATATGGATCGGGCCGAACGACCTCGACATAATTCTTGCATTAAATCGCTAGGAGTCCAAATATCCATGAGATTACCCTCTTGATTGAGACTTGGAAATTACATGATATTTCCTTTATGACTTGAGATCGGATATTTGTTTGATGGTTCTTATTTATTGAGATGGCATGTGGTATTTGGGAATTTTTAAAATGATATTTTGTTAAAAGATCACGTTAACCACTGTTTCTTATTCTACTAATGCTATTGTATTTCATGCCTACTTATAGTTCCTGTATTTTATTTATTGGACCACTAGTAAGTGTCGATGTCGGCCTCTCGTCATTATTTCTCCGGGGTTAGGCTAGATACTTACTGGGTACGCGTTGATTTACGTACTCATGCTACGCTTCTGCACTTATTGTGTAGGTGTATTTCTGATGGTCATTTGGGGTGTGTAGGCGCAATTGCCGAGGAAACTTTATGGTGAGCTGTATTCCATGTACGATCCATAGCACTCAGAGTCTTCATCATATTTATTTACTTTCTCTTGTATATCTTATATTTCGGACAAATGTTGTATTATTATTGTTCTTCCTAATAGATGCTTATGCACTTGTGACACCGGATTTTGGGATGTTCTAGTAATTATTTGTAGTTTTTCTTAATATTGTCACACTTTTATTTTATATTTTACTAAATTGTATGTACCTAGAATTTTTAATGCATATATTTCTTTATTTAATAAAAAATCATGATTTCAAAAGTAATAAAATGAATAATTAAGTTGATAGTTCACTATTGTCTTGCCTAACGACGACATTAGGCGCTATCACGACTTATAGTGGGAATTAGGTCGTGACATCTTGGTATCAGATCTCTAGGTTTACGTAGTTCTCACGAGTCATGAGCAAGTCTAGTAGAGTCTTGTAGATCGGTATGGAGATGTTTGTACTTATTTTAGAGAGGCTACATGGTTGCTAGGAGAAATATTTTTCTTGATTCCTCATTGTGCAATTTGATTTCATTGAAGCTTATGTTTTCATTTCCTTTCTATTCATTCTTATACGATATTTAGCGCTTGTTATAAATTGGGCATCGAGGAGTTACAGTGGTGCTGCCGGATATTTTTCCCTGCGCACTCGTGCTGACTATTATCGTCACCACTTGTATGGGTGTTCAGACATTTTAGTCAAGTGTTGGTGTTGCCTATGAGTTCAGGGTTATGCACGGTGTATTATGATGTTTGTGGGTTGATATCACACAGTGCTGGCATAAATGGTAGGATGCCTAATTATGTGTCGTAGTGGTGAATGACTCGAGGAGAGGATTATTCGGTTCATGGTTTAGAAATTTGTTATTTAACTCCAGCAAAGGAGAGGCAACTGGACTATGGATGTTCAGACTTTGTTTGACGGAGTAGCGAGATTGGATATTTTTAAACTTGGTGGAATTCTTATTTGTGTTGTGGTGTCTTCGCCCTTGTTTGAATATATTAAGGCTCGTCGGTGTGATGGTCTTCATTGATTTGCCTTAGGGGCATGGTATTGTGAAATGGTACCTAAAAATGGGGTATTAGAGATGGCGGTGTGGCAACTTCAGGGTCAAATTGATGTTTCTAGTGTTGATGACTCGAGAAAGATGATCTTTATGAAGGATTAGAGTTGGTGGCAGTTCATGAGTTCGGATGCTACAGAGATGGATCATGATTTGAGGTAGTACTTTAGTAGCGAAGGATGAGTAAGGACATGGAGGGTTATGTCTCGCGGTGGTTGAGTTGTTAGCAGGTGAAGTACAAGCAGCAGGGATCGAGTAGTTTGCTTAAGAAGATGGGTTAAATGGAATGAGAGTGGTAGCGTATCATTTGGATTTTGTGTTAGGATGGCCACATGATTTGAGGAAGTTTAGAACGATTTGGGTCATGATGGACAAATGACAAAGTCTGTGTATTCTGCTTGGGGAAGTGGTGTTTGTACTTAGGAAGTTTGAATGTGAAGGGTAGAGTTTGCCTGGAAAGTAAGAAGCACGTGAATGCTTGATTATCGTTTTGGGATGCAACATGACTTCGAGTTCTTGGATGTATTGTTGGATCTTCAGTTGGTGTTAATGGAAATAAACAGACTCCTACAGATGGTGGGCGAGTGTGGGCTCAGGAGGATTTCCTGATTTTGTGATGGTTGCAACCAGGGAAATGTGGTTGGAAGATGTCGATATGGAATTATACAGGCGGGTTATTTCATGTGAGAAGGTTAGCGGTTGCATGATTTCTGATGAAGTCCCTATAAAGAGTTCTACCTTTCATCAATGGGATGCATGCATTGCGATGTGAGCTGGGATTGCTTGAAGAAGACGGTGCAACTGTCAGGAGGTCGAGTGTGTGTCTGGGATGATAATGCAGGATATGTCATGAAACGTTCAAGAAGGACTTATGAGAAATTTGACCGATAACGGTGCGAGATCATGGTAACTGAGAAGGAGGAGTCATAGTGGTTTCTGGATTTATGTGATTGTGACTTTAAGCTAAGTAGGGGAACCTACCATCTATGATTAGGTTATGTGGTTGTGCCTTTGCAGTTTCTAGTTACCGGTACGTTGGTGGGTTAGTTATGACTAAGGGAAGAAAACATCAAGTAATTCAGGCAAGGAATATGGCGAATGTGTGCTACATTTCGCCTTATCGATTCATGTGTAGATTTTAGGATGACTCAGATTTTATACTTCCTGTGGATGTGATATATTAGGGAAAGGATTCATCCGGTTGCTTCTTTGGGTCGTTCATATGCTGACAGAGCACTAGTATTTGGTTATGTACTCGGGACTAGGTCACAATGGGCGACTCTCAATAATGATGAAAATTTCCTTAAGAATTTGATTAATACAAAAATAATTCTGAGCCGAGCAAATACACCAAACCAAGGGCAAATCGGCAGATGAGCAGAAAATCTAGCGACGAACCATCTAAAATTCGAGCCCGGACCGAAACTTGACTTTACCTAGTGAGGCTGCTGGTGTTTGGCGTGAGAGAGGTGACTATCAATGAAGCTTCACAAGGTATTTTTAGGCCTGAATTTGAGGTATTTTTGGGTCTTAAAGAGGGTGATGAATTGCTTAAATTTTCGAAAGAAAGAATGAAACGAGTAGAAATTTACTTAGCGCAGAAGAAGATTTATTTTTTTCAATTCTCTCCTTTATTTTTTCCTTCCTTCTTCTCTTTTCTCCTCACATTTCTCTTCTATTTATAGGAAAATAATTCGGAATTGTTTCAGATTTATTTTGTTTTTATTTTAATATTTATTATTTTATTATTTTATAATTAAAAGGAATTCCCACTTCCCATTTTTCTTCTTTTATAAAACAAATTAATTTTTCACTTTCCATTAAGCCGACATTCTCGCTTCCGCTTCGTCCACCACCGCTCGCGCGGAGGCTTCTCTCTAAGGCGGAACGCTCCCCTACCGATGTATTTTTACATCCCACAACTTCGGCAGATCGCTTAGCCCCGTTCATCTTCGGCGCAAGAGCGCTCGATCTGTAGCTGGAGCACATATTGTGTTTTCTGGCTTATGCTTTTTGGCAGCTATCTGGCATTGGGTGTATTGGGATCTAGAAATATTTTGTGATGAACGTACAGGAAAACCTTCTTTGGATTTGCCTTTATTTTTTAATTTTCCACTTTTTTAACTTTACTTATTTTTATTTTCCACTTATTTTACTTTTCTTTTTTTATTTTCCACTTATTTTACTTATTTTAAAAAGGAATTTTAGCTACCTTTACTTTTATTTTTTAATTTCATCTTTATTTTACTTTTAATTTTTTTAAATTTCCACATTATTTTACTTTTATTTTTTTAATTTTCCACTTTCTTATACTTTTTTTAAAAACCAATTTCCACCTACTTTTACTTTTAATTTTTTATTTCATACTTTTAATTTTTCTATTATTTTATTCACATCCTAAAATTAAAAAATATATTTATTGTTTTCGTTTTTTTTTAAATTTATTTTAAAATAAAGATTAAAAAAATAAAAATAATACTAATAATATTAATTTGACCTTTTAAGTTATTTTTAATTCTTACCCTATATTAAAAAAATTAACAAAGCTAAAAAAATATATATTAAATTTTTAAAAATATTTACATAGTAGAATGTGGTAAAAATTCAAATATAGTCAAATATTAGGTGCTCACAGCTGCCCCTCTTTGCTTGGAAACATGAAGAGTTTTCAGGCAAAGATTAGGTGAGACATGTGACTATTTTTTACCAAACACTTATCCAAAAGGAAAAGAAATAAAAGATAGGGTGTAACCGAGTCCTGGTTTTGGACTGCCTATATATCCCGGGTTATAGGGAAATTAGGTCACGTGTAGTTCAAGGAGAATGGTGGAATGATGAGTTGAGGAGTCGAGTGAGGTTCCATCGAGGCTCCGGTCCACGATCCTGCTATTATAAAAAAAAAACTAAACAAACCTATCAGCTATGAGTTACAAGATTCCTATCTATGAGTCTTCTGAAACTTGATCTTGAGTCTTGACTGGTTCTTCATACAGACTCTGATCTAAACCTTGATGCTCGCTAGCTGTAGGTGCTAGTTCATTGTTCTATAGCTTCTTCTAATCAAAATGGGACTCCAATGCTCGTGGCTTCATCATGTCTTGAGCATTCCACATCTTTTCAGTTGCTTTTGCATTTTGGATTCACCTATTTTTTCTTTTCTTTTATTATGAATTAAGACTTATTCTTTTGGCCATCTTGAACCCTATGCATCGAGGTAAAACCTACTCAGACACCAAAACAAACAAACAAACGAAATTTTTCTGACCCAGTTTGCACTAGAAACATTTCGTGAGTTATTGTAATAAAATTCTAAACTAGTTCTTAATTGAAAACAATTAAAGGTCGGGAATGGTCTACCTAAAAAAAACATAAACTAGGGAATGGAGACCCTATGTCTAAAATGAAAGAAACTAAGGAGTGGAGACCCTATATTAGAAAAGTGACTAGGGATTAGTTTACCCTGATACTGGTAAGTAAATGTAACAAGGGGTTGATACCCTGTATTATAGAAAAAGAATGTAATCAGGGGTTGGTACCCTGTATTACTGAAAGGAAATGTAACCAGGGGATAACACCCTATATTACGAAAAAGAAATGTAACCAGGGGTTGGTGCCATGTATTACTGAAATAAAAATGAATCCCCTGGGCGAAAAGTTTCTACCTGGGTTAAACTGCAAAAAGAGAGCCTGGGCGAAAATTACTTCTACCCGGAATATTAGCTGGATCCCACTAGGCGAAAAGTTTATACCTGGGTTAAGCTACGTAAAACAACCTGAGCGAAGAGTACTTCTACCCGGAATTATGAGCTGGATATCCCTAGGCGAAAAGGTTCTACCTGGATTAAGCTACGTAAACATCCTGAGCGAAGAGTACTTCTACCTGGAAACTATGATATGGATCCCACTAGGCGAAAAGGTTTTACCTGGGTTAAGCTAAGAAAAACAAGCATGAGCGAAGAGTACTTCTACTCGGAACTATGAGCTAGATCTCCTAGGCGAAATGATTCTACCTGGGTTAAGCTACGTAAAATAACCCGAGCGAACAGTACTTCTACCCGGAACTATGAGCAGGATCCCCCTAGGCAAAAAGGTTGTACCTGGGTTAAGCTAAGAAAACCAAGCCTGGGCGAAGAGTACTTCTACCCGAAAATATGAGTTGGATCCCCCTAGGCGAAAAAGTTCTACCTGGGTTAAGCTATGAAAAACAAGCCTGGACGAAGAGTACTTCTACCCGGAACTATGAGCTGGATCCCCCTAGGCGAAAAGGTTCTACCTGGGTTAATCTATGTATAAAAACCTGCTATGAGTGATGCATGCTGAAAATAAAAGAAAATGAAGATTTTGCGAAAATTACCTTTGGTGACATTCGTCCTTTATGAATCGCCATTCTGCACTGCTTTGTTCCTACTTCAAATAAAAGAAAAATTGTGAGTTTTAAAAGTGGTGGTCGGATTGTGGCCTTGATGTCTTTGGCAACTTGGCTTTGTGCCCATGTTCTTTTGATGATGATTTCAACATTCCACTAGATGTTTCTAGAATACCACATGCATTTCTGGTTTCGGAGAGCCTTTGACTTTTCAAACTTTTACATAACGGTTGGTCACGTGGGATTTAACCTTTTCAACTTTATTTTGCCTTTGTGGCATTTCACTTTCAACTTCTTTCCTCCAAAACCTTCAATTTCAGAGCATTGGGGAACCTTTGGCTTTTTAAACGTTGCCAAAACGGTTAGCCACTTGGGACTTAACCTATTCAACTTCATTTTGCCTTGTAGGCATTTTCAATTTGATTTCCTCCTTTAGAGAGTTTTTGATTTCTAAGCATCGACCGCCATGGCCAGTCGGGGTTGACATGATGCACCTGCCGAGCTTGGGTGCCTTTTCAATGTATGCGTTCACTTCAAACGAGAGCCCTGTAATCGGTCTTACCATCCTATCTTTGCCTTTATTTTGACACGAAGTTATACCGAAAGGGATTCAAAGAAAACAATAAAGGAATGGGGAATGAGTTTAAACAAGAGGTGTCCCTTTCAGGGAATAGAAATTAAAGAATGACTTATCTGAGAGTGCATGCGGACTTCAATGAACATGACATGCCTTTTGGACTAGATGCATGATCTGTGCAAACCGACCGACTTTCAGCAATTCAACACAACCTTTGCCTCGAAACCGAGAAATCTTGCCCAGGACTGTGTCGATGCCAATGACTGTGAAGATCCTTTTTTCGATCAGTAGTGTTCTTTGCGGATTTTCACTAACTGACCTCTCTCCTTTCTCTTCTCACCATCACATTATACTGATCCAACCACATTTTATTTGGTATGACCTCTAACAGAAAAGTGGGCCACGCGCACATGTGCCCCATAAATTCTAAAGACTCAGAAGGGAGGCGTAAGAAGGCAATTTATATAGTTCAAATAATATCAAAGCGGTAAAAGATCGGCAATTAGCACATTAAGCCCATAAACACAGTAATATTAACAATCAAGAAAGCCAAGTATAGATCATATTACAAGCTCGAATTCTTAACCCTGAACCAGAGGTTCTGGGTTCTTGTCCCCAGCAGAGTCGCCAGAGCTGTCACACCTCTTTTTGTCCCAAAAGATATATGTGCTATGGATTGTTGTGGGTTAAAGAGTTTTTTCAATTAAAGTGACAAATTTGAGTAGGGATTATTTTATTTACAGAGTCGCCACTTGGAATTGATTTTTTGGGTGTTCCAAGTCACCATTTATTTGAATCCCTAGTCAAAGGAAGATTTGACTCTATTATTATTGGTTTGCGGAAACAAAGTCTGGGTAAGGAATTCTGTTGACCGGAGAGGTGTAATGTATTCCCCGAGTCCAGTGGTTCTAGCGCGGTCGCTTTATTGACTACATTTGGCTTATATTATTTTTGGATAACCTGTATTTTATTGGTTCTCATGTTTTACCTATGTCCGCTTTTATTGCTTGATTAGATTTATAAAAATTATCTTGAAATAAGTCACGCGTACGTGTACTCATTTTTGTTTGGCATCAAGAATCATGTCACACGTACGTGTACACAATCAATAACACATTTATTATTATTCGAAGTTGATTGGTTAAGTCATGTGAACGCGCACATATATTATTTTCCTAAACTAATTTGAAATTATTGTAAGACCAAGAGTTTATGGATATGAAATTATTTGGAAGTCGGAAAATATATTAGTTATTTAAAGTATTGAAAAGTCATCCACACTTAGAAATATTTACAACTTACTACTCTATCTTTGAAATTAGAAGACATTTATCCATTATGGAAGAATGAGCTAATTATTAGTCTAGTGACAAAATTATTGGACCTGACAGATTTATACTCAATCCAACCCATGTTTAATTCTTTCTTTCCTATTAAATGTGGTAACTCATTTCTGGTTCACTTACTTGAACTCCAACGCGTGACCCATTAATATGGCAAGATCTTCATTCTTAATTTTAAATAGCAAATCTCATTAAGATGAAATCCTATTCAAATAATATGTTGACAAATCGCTTGAAACATGTAAAAAGAAACTACAACATGATTCTATAAGAACATCACACAAAACAATGAAATAATTAACAAAGGGAGGATAAACAATGAACCTTTAAGCAAAACAATTCCTTCAGAACTTGATTAATGCAAAAACAATTCTGAGCCGAGCAAATACACCAAACCAAGGGCAATCGGCAGATGAGCAAAAAATCTAGCGACGAACCTTCTAAAATTCGAGCCCGTACCAAAACTCGACTGTACCTCGTGAGACTGCTGGTTTTTGGCGTGAGAGAGGTGACTATCAATGAAGCTTCACAAGGTATTTTTAGGCTTGAATTTGAGGCATTTTTGGGTCTTAAACAAGGTGATGAATTGCTTGAATTTTCGAAAGAAATAATGAAACGAGTAAAATTTTACTTAGCGAAGAAGAAGAATATTTTTTTTCAATTCTCTCCTCTATATTTTCCTTCCTTCTTCTCTTTTCTCCTCACATTTCTCTTTTATTTATAGGAAAAATATTCGGAATTCTTTCAGATTTATATTTTTATTATTTTATTATTTTTTAATTAAAAGAAATTCCCACTTCCCATTTTTCTTCTTTTATAAAAAAAAAATAATTTCCCACTTTTCTTTACTTTTATTTTTTAATTTCCCACTTTTTTAACTTTACTTATTTTTATTTTCCACTTATTTAACTTTTCTTTTTTTAATTTCCACTTATTTTACTTTTCTTTTTTTAAATTTTCACTTTCTTTTACTTTTTTTATAAAGAACTTTTAGCTACCTTTACTTTTATTTTTTAATTTCATCTTTCTTTTACTTTTAATTTTTTAAAATTTCCACATTATCTTACTTTTATTTTTTTAATTTTCCACTTTCTTTTACTTTTTTAAAAAAATAATTTTCACCTACTTTTACTTTTAATTTTTGATTCCATACTTTTAATTTTTCTATTATTTTATTCCCATCGGAAAATTAAAAAACTATTTAGTTTTTTTGGTTTTTTTAATTTATTATAAAATAAAGATAAAAAAATAAAAATAATACTAATAATAATAATTTGACCTTTTAAATTAATTTTAATTCTTACCCTATATTAAAATTGTAACAAAGATAAAAATATATATATTAAATTTCTAAAAATATTTATATAGTAGAACGTAGTAAAAATTTAAATATAGTCAAAAATTAGGTGCTTACAGGGTTCATCATACTATTCCTCAAACATACAATGATTTCCGTCATTGCCTCCAAACCTGTATACACACGTCCAGTATCTGCGCCCAACATTACCATCGGACCAACATGTCTTCATAATCGCCCGTTTGCCACAATAGCACCTTGGTTGGTCATTGCGTCCAAACATTTGTTAATGCAAGAAGAATGAAAACTTTATGAAAAGTTTTGCTATTTGTTTTGATTAAGCGTAGATAATAACTAAAATGCGCTAGTCATTTATAGGCAAGAAAAAAATACATAATGTAGGCACATACACTTATTACAACCACATAACGGAAAAAATACTACATGTATCCTTGATTATTGGGCACATTAGATGAACTTCCACCAGGAGAAGGATTACCACCAACACCCAAACTAGCTGAAGGACATTTACGACGGTAGTGTCCTGTTTGCGAGCATATGCCACATTTACGCGCATAAACGGTATCACCAACATCCATTTGGTTCCGTATACGCATTCGTTTTTACACTTGTAGCTTACGCAAATACTCCGTGTTACGCACCATTTTAAATAGTTCCGGCGACCAATAATGCTCAGCACCAACTTGCTGCAACTGTCCACTATAGGTGTTTAAGTATGCGGCAACACTATATTATTTATCAACGTATCGGGTTGTCACGAAACCTGTATGTTGAAAGCACTTCATGGAATGTGAGCACGGCATATGGTAGATGGAGCATTTCCCACAAGAACAAAACCTGCTGGCTTCATTTATGGTGTGTGTATTATTCCCCCAATTTTGATGGATAGCGGTGCGAACTTCAAAAATATTTCGCTCGTTGCAATACTGTAAAAATGAATGCCAATGTGCTCGCCTCCTGTATTTCTCAAATATTTTTATTGGTATTGGCATAAATTCAACACCCCTCTCCATCAATTCTAATGCACTTCTATACCTTTCAACAAACCTCTCCGCCATCTGTTTGAATGACACCCGCACCATGGCAGTGACAGGCAATCCACGTGCATACTTCAATAACCCGTTGAAAGACTCCGACATATTTGTAGTTAGGGTTCCCCATCGTCTGCCACCATCCACATGGAATGTCCACCTGTCAAGATCATGTCGCATCAACCAATGATAGGCTCTTTCGTCTTCCTGCCTGATAGATTCCATGCGCCTCCTGAATTTGCACTCCTGGTGATCAGTTACAGACATTCACATTAAATCATGCAAGTCCTTATTGGGATGTGCCTTCTGAAAATTGGCCTTCAGTGCCTCACACAGTAATTGTGGTATGCATACGGTTCCTGTCATTCAGGCAAATGCTGTACATAAATTAAAATACCGCCATGCCGATCAGATATTAGACAAATATCTGAACGTTGTTTGACAACGTGCTCCTTCAAGTGGTTCAAAAACAGCGTCCACGTCTCTTGGCTTTCATTGGCACAAATAGCAAAAGCTAGGAGAAATATTTGTCCATTAGCGTCTACTTCAACGGCGATCAACAGCTTAATATCATACTTTCCATAGACATGAGTGACGTCTATGGATATTACCGGCCGTCAATGCACAAAACCATTAATTGATGATTTGAAGGCCCAGAACACGTATCTGAATATATATTATGCTATTCCCGGACTCTGCTCAAGCTTCCATTCAACAACAGTCCCGGGGTTAAAGTGTTGCAATGCGACCATGCACCTGGGTAGAGATGCAAATGACTTATCCCAGTCACCGTAAACAATTTCAAATGCACGTTTGCGCCCGAGAAATGTCTTTCTTTTGGTAATGGTACACCCATATTCCTGGTGGACAGATGTAATACACTCTTTGATCTTGTACCTTATGGAGGCTTCAATGTATGGAATCAATATAAGAGAAATCAAGTCAACATCCAAGTTAAAGTGATTCCCGCTGAATGTGTCCATTTCACAATTGTGGGTGCCAATGTATTTACCCACAACCCACATATTTGATTTTTTCTTCCTC
Source organism: Nicotiana tabacum (assembly GCF_000715075.1). Classification (NCBI taxonomy): domain Eukaryota; kingdom Viridiplantae; phylum Streptophyta; class Magnoliopsida; order Solanales; family Solanaceae; genus Nicotiana; species Nicotiana tabacum. The sequence continues at coordinate 88,817,918 of NC_134093.1, read as the reverse complement.
ACACGCAGCATCCAATTATAATCTGTAAACCATCTACGACAAACAGCCTTGTATATATCCGGAGATGACTCCCATACCATCATCTCACGGCACTCTTTTACGCTGTACATTTTCACCGCCCTAATTAGGCGTGCCTTATCAGGAAAAAGTATTCCCTTTGACAGCATCCCACATCGTTGTCCTAATTTTGTCAATATCCCTTGTGAGGGCATCCACATCCGACATACTTGGAAAATTATCAAGATAGGGAATATGCCTTGAATGAAATGACACGTGGGACTCGTATACTCTTGGTCTAACGGGAGGTGAAGCATGCTCCCTCGTTAAATCAGGTTCGGTATTCTCTTCCTCCTCCTCATCACCCTCGTTAGGGAAGGGTGTGCCATCTCCAGACTCATCGGTATTTTTGTCATAATCACTATTCTTGTAACGACTCGGTCAGTTGTTCCGAGAGTTATAGCCATGTTTCCCCCATTCCCTTTTCTTTATGTGTTGTTCATCGGTGTTGAGTTGTATCTAGTTAGTAGGTTTGGGTCCGGAGTAGTTTTGGAGTGAAATAAGACACTTAGTCCCTTAGTTAGAAAGCTAAGTTAGAAAAGTCAACCGGAAGTTGACTTATGAATAAACGAACTCATTTGGTGATTTTAGACTTAGGAGTGTGTCCGGAATGTAATCTGGAGGTCTGTGGTAGAATTAGACTTGAATTGGTGAAAGTTAGAAATTTGGCGATTTTGGTCGGCGATGAAAAATTAGGTATCGGGGTCGGAGTGCAATTCCGGAAGTTGGAGTAGGTTCGTAGTGTCATTCTTTGACGTGTGTGCAAAATTTGAGGTCATTTGGATGTGGTTTGATAGGTTTCGGCGGCGTTGACGAATTTTGGAAGTTTAGAAGTTCTTAGGCTTGAATTCGAGGTTGATTTGGTATTTTGGTATTGTTTTGGGTGTTCCGAAGGTTCGACTAAGTTTAGGTAGTAATATATGACTTGTTGAAATTATTGGTTGAGGTCCCTAGGGCCTCAGGTGAGTTTTGGATAGGTTTGGGTTGTGTAGCACTCGTCTTTCTTATGTTTCGACGTCGTTTCTTCAAGCATAAATAATATCATATTGAAAGAAAATGAGCTCTGATTTCCTTTTTGATTGAATCATTAGATCCGTATCGTAATTACGGACCCGTAGCAAAAAGAATCGTCGAATATGGACATCGTATGAGGATTTTATGGTCATTTTACTAAGAATTAGGTTACGAGGTTTGTTAGATTAATTAATTACGTAATTGCCACTGACGATGTATTTAACAATCTACACTATTTGCAAATATTAAAACCTATATATTTCCTTCATTATAAGGTCAAATTTAGTTATTCAAAAGCCTAACTTGACTAGAATTTCACAAGGAGTCCATTAAAGGCATAAAAGGCAAGTTTTGGGATCGTCTGAAATGAGAAACGAGGCAAAATAGCTGGCAGAAAAATATATAAAATAAAGGTTTATTTATTCGGTCATATTTTGAGTTGGGGAGCTAGGATGGAGGTGATTTTCACCATAGGGATTGGGGTAAGTGTTCTCTACTCGGTTTTGGTTATATTTCATGAATCCATCTTCATTTTTGGAATTTGATTGATGAATTCAAAGTGAAATTGAGGGAATTAGGGCTTGAGTTTTGGAGAGTTTTAGGTAGGGATTTGAGGGACCAAACGGACTCCGATTTTGATAAATTTCAAATGGTTTGACTCGGGAGAGGACGAAGGTTATAATTCTGCCATTTTTGACTGGTTCCGAGATGTGGCCCCGGGGGCCGGGTTTTGGCCGGTTTTAATTTTTTGGCATATATTGTTGTTTTATAGTGAAATTTGATTCATTAGCCTATGTTGATGGTATTAATCTGATTATGGTTAGATTTGGAGCTTTTGGAGATCGAGTCCAGAGACGAGGGCATCCCGGAGTAGGATTTTATGTTGTTAAGGTAAGTAACAGTTTTAACTCTGGCTTTGAGGGTATAAACCTGGAGATTTGACATCACGTGACTGTTTGGAGTTGATACCCACGCTAGTTGACGGGCGTGTGGGTGTATACCTCAAGGGATTGAGACTTGGTCTATCATGTGAGGCCTCATGGCCATCATTTGTGTTTACGTAGTTACTTGTTGTTGAACTTGTCTGCCTTCATGTTAGAGATCATGCTTAGGCTTTATTCATGCTCACATTATTTGTACTCAGTCATAGAAATTATTTGCTAATATGTTGATACTTGATGTGGGTTGTGTTCCCTTATTTGTTGATGATGGTGAGGCTAGTGAGGTACATGATTGAGTGAGGCCGAGGGCCTGGTTGTGAGGATATTAATACCATAGCGCGTGAGTTGTCCGCGTAGCACGTGAGTTGACCGTGTGGGTCCAGGTATTTATACCATAGCGCGTGAGTTGTCCGCGTAGCACGTGAGTTGACCGTGCGGATCCAGGTATTGATATGATGGCACGTGAGTTGTCCGTGCCCTCCGGAGTCTGTACACACCCCCAGTGAGCGCAGAGTGTTGAGTGTTTTGAGTATTGAGTACTGAGTGCGAGTGATGAGTGATGGAGTGACACTGCTGTGAGGTTGTATTTATTTGTGTTGTTACTGCATTTATCTGTTAAACTTCTTTGTGGCATTTACTGAGTTATGGAAATTATCTGTTTATTTCTATATTGTGAAAATAAATAATTGGACTGTTTTATTTAGCTCGTCACTACTGCTCAGTTCCTTAGTTATTTATGTTATTTGGTGAGCTGGTTGTACTCATACTATACCCTGCACTTTATGTGCAGATCCAGGTGAGTTAGAGTACAGCGATCATTAAGTTTAGGCCGGCTATCTGTGGAGATTGCAAGGTAGTTGCTAGCGTCCACAGGACCTTGTTACTCATTTAGTCATTTCTTCTTTTGGACAGTTAGACAGTTTATATATCTTAGTTTATAGTTTTAGACGCTCATGACTTAGTGACACCCCGATGTTTGGGGCTTGTTTCCCTATTTTCTATAATTATATTTAGGGTTGATTTAGTTTATGAAAAATTCAAATGTTGGAAATATTTTATTAAATTCTTATAATCGATTTAGTAGTAATATTTTGGGAAATAAGCTTGCATTGTAACACGATAGGCGTCATCACGACCATAGTTAGATTTTGGGTCATGACAATTCTCTTCCTAACTCTGCGTATCTGCCAGATCTCGATTAAATACGTCATCTTCGGGTAATTGAGTAAGGACAGGACCATCAAGTAGCTCGTTTTCACTGCACAACTAAAGAAATAATGAGTTACTCAAATTGGTCCAAATAATACATATAAGTTTACATATTCACTTACAAATCATAATGTGTTGATATCCCATGATGCATATTATCTTGTTGATGCTGACTCCCGGATGGACCACCATGATCCAACACACCAAAACTCGGCATATTCCAACTGACTGTTGGTTCATAATATGTAAAATTCATATCTGGTCGGTACCCCCTGTGGAGTATATGAGTGCCAATACAAATACAATACACAAAAATATATATCGTAACACAAAGAAAAATTGAAATTTACCACTCTGCTTGTGGATTATGTATACTAGGTGAGAAATTATTTCCTCGCTCCTCATTCGCCCGTGGAGATAAGTTTAGATCCGTCAAACTCTTTCAGCTAGAATTTATTCGGCTAAAACTGCTCCAAAATAACCACCCGATGATTGAGGGATTTTCCCACTTTGCGCAGCTACATTATTGCGAACGTCTTCAGCCTTGACGTATATTTCTAACATTTTTATCACAATAAATTTTCGGTATTCATCCGGAGTCCTAAAAAAATCTCTCAGAGTTTTATCGTCTTCGATGTTAAACTCAGCATAACAAGCAACCCCTTGCGGAGTCACAAAATACGGATATCTTTCGGTTATTTTAAGATTCACTAAACGTTTGCTCACATTCATTTTTTACATAACAACGATACCAATGTATCATACTCCATTGTAAGTGGCAACTTAAAAGGAGACTGTGGAGATAAATTATAGCTTACTGAGTTATTCGCCACCATAATCCCCCCTCCACAATATAATAAAACATAATTCTTCGCTTTTCAGACATTATGACAAAATGCAAAACAACTTAACAAAGAAAAATTTCACAACACTTAGAGTATTTCTGAATGAATTTTTACAAAAGCCTTAACGTCCTTATACAAGGCAAAAACCAGTCCGGGGGTGAATTATTTGAGGTATAGCGTCTTAGCTTAAGACGCTATACCCAATTGAATTATTGTTATGTCAGTTAAGCCCAAAAGAATTAATTATGGGCCTACATAATACATATAGCGTCTTAGTGAAAAACGTTATATATATATATATATATATATATATATATATATATATATATATATATATATATATATATATATATATATATATAACATCTTTTTAAAAGACGCTATATTTGAATGGGCAAACGACCGTTAAGGTATAACATCTTTTAAAAAAACGTTATATATATTTTGATCACTATGTATTTTTTCTATATATTTTTGTTCTTTGAATCCAAAAGAATCACATTTTGGTTCCGCGGCTTATGTCATTTGTTTTTTGCACCTTATATGCGCGGCAATCATTACTTAAGCCCGATTACTAAGATGTATAAGCAAAGGTAGGGTTTGTACCAAAATAAAATAAAGAAAGGTAGAGTGGATGTGATGATGTATTTGTTTGAAATGATGTAATACTACTTCAAAGCATCGACATCATGACGCTTGAGATAAGGCATCACGTATTATTATTATTACTATTATTATTATTATTATTATTATTAATAAATATAGGCGACAAAATAAAGGATAGAGGACAGGGCACATGGACCTTATTCTTGGGTGGGCACGGGATCCTAGAACACATGTTTGTGCTCTCCTTTTCTTTTGAAGGATAAAAACAAATGAAAATAAAGTGCATATCCAACCCTTTTCTTTCTCAAGTGCAAAGGACTTTCTCTTTTCATAGGATTAAAATGTAATTTTAAAAATTGGACATGTGTTGGTGCTTTTACGAACTTTAATGAGATATTAACCAAAAATGCAGAAGATTTAAAGAGAAATATTTGAATTTCATATGCTGTGTAATATTGTTGATTATTATGGTATTTAAAAGTTAACTATATATAAAAATTTATTATAATTGCGTAGTAACTTGAGAATGAATAGCCTTGTCCAATTATTGAAATTATATTGATCATATCATTGTACATAAGTTGAATATTAATAAAGTGGTATAGAACAATCACATAAGAATAGGAATAATGATATAAATGCACGCAAGTTGGCTCGGATACTACGTTATCAAAAATAATTATATATAAATGCTGACCCATTTTTGGTAGATTACATAGCAATTTACGTATGCTTTAATTACTCCCGGTGATACCTAGTTTCAAACATACTTTATTTCCCCTGTTCCTTTTTTCTTTTCACAAATTTTTGGAGGGAAAGAAAAGTTGGAGAGTAGGCAATGTTTTTCCCACTTCTCAGACTAGAAAGTCCAAGACCACAAGTCTTGAGGGCAAAATTGACTTAATAGTTCTGCTATATTTTAAGGGATTTAAAGCAATGGAAAGATGTAATCTGCAATCCCAATTCAAGGAAAAAAAGAAGTGGAAAAAAGCAGATAAAGAGTCCAGTTACAGAAAAGAATCAGCATATATTATTTATTATTTATTGCGCTAATGGATTAATGGTCCACTCTTCTGATCTTTAAACTTCGCTCTTCCCACTTCTCATCCTTCTCTTTTTTATTTTTATAAGACATGTAAAAAATGAAAATCCAACGAAAAAATTAGTTAATTATAAGAGCACGCTTTTAATTATTTAGTTATTTTTTCAATACACCCTCTCACGTATGAGATTGACTCTTTTTCACTAATCAAGCGCGTACTTTTTTTAACAATTAGTGATTGTGAGATCCTAACTCAACCTCTACCTACGTGATGTTTGGATATACTTCTATATTTTTAGTGAATTACTTACCTTATATTTTGGTGTTTAATGATAAATTATGCAATGTTTGAGCTTAATTGAGTTATTTTTATATGTAGGACAATTGGAATGCTTAGAGGAATGAATGTTGCACAAAAGGATGTCGAAAATACAAGAAAAGAACAAGAAAAGGAGAAATCAGTGCAAGTCTAGGGCTCCTCGCTCCTAGTTTGGCGGCACCTAGCTCCAGGCGAGCTCCAATTCGCTAGGCGAGGTCCCCAGCGCGCTCCAGACCAGGTTTCACGAGGTTAAAACGCCTGGTCCCCCTGTCCAAGAAGGAATTATTTCCTATTGAGATTTGGACTTAGAGACTTCGATCCTACACCTATAAATAACCCTTGAACTCGTTTTTGAGAGGGGAATTCGAATTTGGAGAGCAAGGAGCCGCCGTGGAGGCCGAAGTTTATCAAAATTTATCTTTATTCCATCAAACTTAGTAATTTTATGTTTCTTTGGATGATTTATTGTTTGGCTACTATGTCTATGTGGAACTAAACTTCACGTTCTAGGGTAACAGTTCTTTCATAACTATTGTTATTTAGATATTAATTTTGGTTTCTTAATGTAACACACCATGTTTTTGTACGTAAAAGTATGTCGTAAGTCAATTAATGTAAGCTCAGAAATGAAATCATCTTTGAAAGCACATAAAATAAGTTAATAATATTACCGTTGAGGTTACAAATATTTAAGATCATGAATAACAAGTACTAAGAGGGTTGTAAGGCTTAGAAGCTAAACGTATTGAAGAAAATAAGTTTCGTCGAAAGTCGACAAGCTGAAAATTTATAACATGTACTTTTGGGGTGAGACTAGGGTACTTAACATTATAAGTGTAACGACCCGACCGTACGTTTTGCTTTCTAGAACCCCGTACTTGCTTTTACTAATTTATGACTTGCGGGGATGATTGGTTCGAGATTTGGAAGAGTCTGGATTGGAATCAGAACCCTTAGTTCCTTATGGTTGGCTTAGATGGTTCCAACAGGTTCATATGATGATTTCAGACCTGGGCGTATGTTTGGATCGGGTTTTGGATGACCCGGGAGCATTTTGGCGCCCAATAGTGAAAGTTGGTTCTCGAAGAACTTTGAAGTTCTTGAAAAATTTGGTTTGGAGCGGGTTTTGGTGTTATCGAGGTCAAAACGAAATTTCGAGACCGAAAATAGTTTCGTAATGTCATTTAAGATTTGCGCGCAAAATTTGGTATCATTCCGAGTTGATTTGATAGGAATCAGATGAGAAGAAGTCTTTTTAAAAGTTTTTGAATTCATAAGTCAATTCATGTGTTTTGGCATCCGATTCTTGGTTTTTGATGTTATTTCCGATCGCTCGAGCGAGTTTGTATGAGGTTATTAAACTTGTGTGGATAGTTGGTGTGGAGCCCCGAGGGCTCAGGTGAGTTTCGAACGTTCGGAAGGAATGAAAACACATCAGTTTTCTGGTGTTTCTTGGCAACAGTTGCAGGTCTAGCGCGCCCCTATTTCAGCGCTATGCCAGAGAGGTTTTACCGCCCACCAGCCATCCAGGGTTCTTCCAGTGGGTACTCAGGTCACCAGGGTTCATCCAGCTCCTATTTTAGTGCCATGCCGGGGAGTTCATACCGCCCACCTATTATTCAAGCTTCAACCAGTGGGTCGACAGGCCATCAGAGTCAGATATCAGGGCAGCAGATCACCTCACCGAGGTGCTGTTTCGAGTGCAGAGATCTCGGTCACATGAGGAGATTCTACCCCATGCTTCAGGACAAGGCAGTGCAGCAGGGCCATCAGCCCATGATTTTAGCACCGGCTGTCCGGCCGCCCAGGGGTGGAGGGCAGGCCGGTAGGGGCCGTCCTAGAGGTGGAGGCCAGGCAAGGGGAGGCTAGTCAGCTACTGTTCAGTCAGGCGGGGGCTAGACCGCCGGAGCTCCAGCCAGATTCTATGCTTTTCCGGCCAGACCAGATGCATTGGCCTCAGATACCATGATCACATATATTATTTTTGTATGCGGTAGGGATGCTTTGGTATTATTTAATCCAGGGTCTACCTATTCATATGTGTCATCTCTGTTTGCTCATTTCCTGGTTATTCCTCGTGAGTCCTTGGGTACTCCTGTTTATGTGTCCACTCCTGTGGGCGATTCTATGGTTGTGGATCGGATCTATCGGTCCTGTGTGGTCACATTCTGTGGTTACGAGACTAGAGCGGACCTTTTGCTACTTGATATGATCGACTTTGAGCTCATCTTGGGCATGGACTGGTTATCTCCATATCAGGCCAAGACTATTACCTTAGCGATGCCAGAATTACCGAGATTGGAGTGGAAGGGTTCCTCAGTTAGTACAGCTAGTCGGGTCATCTTTTTTCTGAAGGCTCAACATATTGTCGAGAAGGGTTGCTTGGCTTATCTAGCTTATGTTCGGGACACCACCGCAGAGTTTCCGACGATTAATTCAGTGCCAATAGTCCGGGAGTTCGCCGATATGTTTCCTTTTGACCTTCCAGGCATGCCTCCAAATTGTGATATTGATTTTTGTATTGACTTGGCTCCAGGCACCTAGCCTATATCTATCCCACCGTACCGTATGGCTCCGAAAGAGTTGAACGATTTGAAGGAGCAGCTTGAGGAGTTGTTAGCAAAGGGGTTTGTGAGACCAAGTGTATCACCTTGGGGTGCACCAGTATTATTTGTGAAGAAAAAAGATGGGAATATGCGGATGTGCATTGATTACCACCAGTTGAACAAGGTTACCATCAAGAACAAGTATCCGTTACCACATATCGATGATTTGTTTGACCAGCTGTAGGGTGATAAGGTGTTTTCTAAGATCGACTTGAGATAGGGGTGCCATCAGTTGAAGATTCGGGACTTAGATGTTCGGAAAACTGCCTTCCGTACCAGATATGGTCATTATGAGTTTCTAGTGATGTCCTTCGGCTTCACTAATGCCCCAGCGGCATTTATGGATCTGATGAACCGTGTGTTCAAGCCCTATATTGATTCCTTTGTTATTGTCTTCATTGATGACATCTTGATTTACTCACGTAGCCTGGGGGAGCACGAGCAACATTTGAGAGTGGTACTTCAGACATTGTGAGAGCAGAAGCTCTATGCTAAGTTCTCCAAGTGTGAGTTTTGGCTAGAGTCTGTGGCATTCTTGGGGAATATTATATCAGGAGAAGGTATTAATGTGGATCCCAAGAAGATTGAGGCAGTTCAGAGTTGGCCTCGTCCCACTTCGGTGACTAAGATCAGGAGTTTCCTAGGGTTAGCAGGTTATTATCGCCAATTTGTGCAGGGTTTCTCGTCCATTGCAGCACCTTTGACTAGATTGACCCAAAAGGGTGCCCGTTTCGTTAGTCTAATGATTGTGAGTCGAGCTTTCAGAAGCTCAAGACAACCTTGACTACAACACTAGTTTTAGTGTTGCCTTCCGGTTCGAGGATGTATATTGTGTATTGCGACGCTTCACGCGTTGGCTTGGGTTGTGTATTGATGCAGGAGGGGCGAGTTATTGCATACGCTTCATGTCAGCTGAAGTCCCATGAGAAGAATTATCCTGTGCACGATCTAGAGTTAGCCGCGATTATTTATGCTCTTAAGATATGGATGCATTATCTGTATGGGGTGTCATGTGAGGTTTATACTGATCATCGTAGCTTACAACAATTTTTCAAGCAAAGGGATCTCAATTTGAGGCAGCGTAGATGGCTCGAGTTACTGAAGGATTATGACATCACCATTCTTTATCATCCGGGCAAGGCAAATGTGGTCGCGAATGCCTTAAGCAGGAAGGCAGAGAGTATGGGTAGCTTGGCATTTATTTTAGCGGAGGAGAAGCCACTAGCTTTGGACATGCAGTCCTTGGCTAACAGACAAGTGAGGTTGGATATTTTAGAGCCCAGCCGAATTCTTGCATGTGTTGTTGCTCAGTCTTAATTATTGGGGCAGATCAAGGCCCGACAGTTTGATGATCCGCACTTGGCAGTTCTTAGAGAGACGGTACTACAGGGTGGTGCCAAGGAGGTTTCTATTGGCGATGATGGTGTTCTGTGACTCCAGGGCCATCTATGTGTTCCTAATGTCGATGGCTTGAAGGAGAGGATTCTAGAGGAGGCACACAGTTCTCGGTATTCTATTCATCCAGGAGCTACGAAGATGTATCGTGACCTGAGACAACACAATTGGTGGCGGCGGATGAATAAAGACATAGTGGAGTATGTAGCTAGGTGCCTAAATTGCCAGCAGGTCAAGTATGAGCACCAGACGCTAGTGGCCTACTTCAGCAGATGACTATACTCGAGTGGAATGGGAGCGCATTACCATGGACTTTGTAGTTGGGTTGCCACTGACCTTGCGAAAGTTTGATGCAGTTTGGGTCATTATCGACAGGTTGACCAAGTCGGCACACTTCATTCTGGTTGTGACTACATATACTTCAGAGAAGTTGGCCCAAATTTATATTCGGGAGATAGTCCGGTTACATGGTGTTCCTGTTTCCATCATATCAGATAGAGGTCTTCAGTTTACTTCGCATTTCTAGAGAGCCGTACATAGTGAGTTGGGTACCTGTGTAGAGCTCAGCACAACATTTCATCTATAGACCGACGGCCAGTCAGAACGGACAATTCATATATTGGAGGAAATTCTCAGAGCATGTGTAATTGACTTTGGGGGACAGTGGGATTAGTTCTTGCCATTGGCCGAGTTTGCTTACAACAACAGTTATCAGTTCAACATTGAGATGGCCCCATTTGAGGATTTATATGGTCGGCGATGTCGTTCTCCCATCAGGTGGTTTGAGCCCGGCAAGGCTAGGTTATATGGTGCTGATCTGGTGAAGGATGCCTTGTAAAAGGTAAAGTTGATTCAGGAGCGACTTCGCACAGCACAATCCAGACAGAAGAGTTACGCGGATCAGAAGGCGCGTGATATATCATTTATGGTAGGCGATAAGGTTCTCTTGAAAGTCTTGCCGATGAAGGGTATTATGAGATTCGGAAAGAAGGGCAAGTAGAGCCCAAGGTTTATAGGTCCATTTGAGGTGTTGAGGCGAGTTGGGGAGGTTGCTTATAAGCTTGATTTACCTCCCATCCTATCAATGGTTCATCCAATTTTTCACGTGTCTATGCTCCGGAGATATCATGCCGACCTGTCACATGTGTTAGACTTCAGCACTATTCAGCTATATGAGAGCTTGGGTTATGAGGAGGAGCCAATTGCCATTATTGCTAGACAGGATCGCCAGTTGAGATCCAAGAGGTTTTCCGCAGTAAAGGTTCGGTAGAGGGGCCAACCAGTTGAGGAGGTGACCTGGGAGTCCGAGGAGGACATGCGGAGCAGATATCCACACTTATTCAGCACTTCAGGTATGAATCTAAACCCATTCGAGGACGAACATTTGCTTAAGAGGTGGAGAATGTAACGACCCGACCGGTCGTTTTGCTTTCTAAAACCTCGTTCCCCTAAATAAGACTTCCCGTACCTTCTTTTACTGATTTATGACTTGCGGGGATGGTTGGTTCAGGATTTAGAAGAGTCTGGGTTGGAATCGGGACCATTGGTTCCTTAAGGTTGGCTTAAAAGGCCAAGTTTGACTTCGGTCAACATTTTGAGTAAACGACCTCAGAATCGGGATTTAACAGTTCCAATAGGTTTGTATGATGATTTCGGACTTGGGCGTATATTTGGATCGGGTTTTGGATGAGCCAGAAACGTTTTGGCGCCCAATAGTGAAAGTTGGTTCTCGAAGAACTTTGAAGTTCTTTAAAAATTTAGTTTGGAGCGGGTTTTGGTGTTATCGAGGTCAAAATGGAATTCCGAGATTGGTAATAGTTCTGTAATTTCATTTAAGACTTGCACGCAAAATTTGTTGTCATTCTGAGTTGATTTTATAGGAATCGGACGAGCATAAGTCGTTTTAGAAGTTTTTGAATTCATAAGTCAATGCATGCGTTTTGGCGTCCGATTCTTGGGTTTTGATGTTATTTCCGGGTTTTGATCACTCGAGCGAGTTTGTATGAGGTTATTAGACTTGTGTGGATAGTTGGTGTGGAGCCCTGAGGGCTCGGGTGAGTTTCGGACGTTCGGAAGGAATGAAAACACATCAGTTTTCTGGTGTTTCTTGGCAGCAGTTGCAGGTCTCGCAAATACAAGAAATTGTTCGCAAATGCGAACCTCGCATTTGCAAAAAGGGCTTCGCAATTGCGAAGAAGCACGACCTAGACAGTTTTCGCATTTGCGAGAAGGGCTTCACAATTTCAAAGGAGCCCGACCTAGGCAGTGTTCGCATTTGCGACATATTTGCTGCATTTGCGATCCCAGTAGAGTTCGCATTTGCGACTCTTTGGTCGCATTTGCGACCCCAGCAGCTGAAGGCCAAGCTTTGCATTTGCGAGAGTTGTGTCACATTTGCGACCCTCGCATTTGCGAAACTGGTGTCGCAAATGCGACATCAGAGGCCTGTGCCCAGCTCATTTAATGCGCGACTTAGGCCATTTATCTCACTTTTCTTTCATCTCTTGGGCGATTCTTGGAGCTTTTGGAAGAGGGTTTTCACCTAGCACTTTGAGCTTCGAGTCGTTTGGCGTAAAATTTAGAGGTTTGAACGCGTTCTTAAATTGGGAAATAGGCTTTGAGACGAGGTAAGTCTCCTTTCTAACCTTGTAAGAGGGAATTAACCCCATAGGTGAATTAAATAAATGTTTGTACCTGATTGTGGGGGCTACGTACGTACGAAGTGACGAGAGTCTGTACGTAGCTACTATTATGCTATTGTCCGGGTAGTTTAGGACCCGTATCATGCTATACTTGGAATGTTTGTGCCCTTACTTGCTAATATAATCACTTAAGTCATGATAGAAATGGATAAAAGAATTGTATAAGGTTAAATTCACTTACTTGAAGGTTTGTATGAGATACTTGACTGTAAATGAGAAACCTGTATTTTCTTGAAAATTATTGTTATTTGTGGATCGGGCCGAGCGCCTCGGTAGTAAATAGATGCATCTATGGTTCACTCCGTTCGACCCTCCAACAATGCACAGTTTAAATATTTTTTTGGATCGGGCCGTACGACCTCGGCATAATTGTGCATGCTACTTATTTGGAAATTCTCCATGATTTATTCTGCTTAAATGCCTTGAAATGTAAGTTGCTAAATAGTATTACTGAAATTTATCTTATAATTATGAAAGAAGGACTTATCTCTTCCTGTTTTTGAACTGACAGTATCATTTATGATATCCATGCTTAGCATAGTACTTTAACTATATTATTATTGGCCTAGTAATTGTCAAGTCGACCCCTCGTCACTACTTCTTCGAGGTTAGGCGGGATACTTACTGGGCACATATTATTTATGTACCCATACTACACTTCTGTACTTAATTGTACAGGATCTGAGGCTGGTGCATCTAGTTACCCGCCCGGCGTGCATACTTGATCTTGGACTGAGACTTCATGGTGAGCTGCCCCTTCCGAGCCGTTTATCAGCATGCCGAAGTTTCTCTTTTATTTTTATCTGTCTATTCCGTTTCAGTCAGTAGGATAGTCATCTTTTGTATATTCTACTAGTTGCCCATACACTCGTGACACCAGATCTTGTCATGTATTAGTAGACTTTGATTTTTGGGTTGTAATTCAATAGTTATAACTGCATTTAGATGTTTCCGTTTGTTTGCCTTAAAAATCCTTTATTTTCCAAATGTTTTAAAATAAGTAAAGCTAAATGGGAAATCACTAAGTTGTTCACTGTTGGCTTGTCCAACAACGGTGCTGGACGCCATCACGGCCTGACATAGAGTTGGGTCATGACAATACGGAGGTTTTGTTATGACTTATTTTTGTCGTATGATAGTTGTGCGTTATGTTTTGAGGTCAAGCGAGTTGTGGAACAAAAGTTGGCAAAGGTCATCACAAGTTACACTTGTAAATGTGCTGAAACTTAGTCCAAATGTAGCTCATCTTTTCTCCCAATATACTTGTAATTACAGGATGATCGACCTACTAAATTGAAGATCTACGAGTTTAGTTTCTAACTCATTAAGGCTTTTGTCGATACGATATCGGAATTGAGAGATATTCGCATTTTCTCGAAACTGCGCAAGTAGCTCCCATTGGGACCCACTTAGGCGGTGGACGACCTTTGAACATTTTAAATTGGCTGGACGGCTCTTTTTTGGTCATTTTCGACCAAGTACAGTTCCTAAACTCTCTCAACACCTCTCTAATAGTTCCCCAAGGTTCCAAGTCGAATCCAAGGTGGTTTTACCTAAACCTAACCTTAAAAGTTAGCCTAAGTGAAGAAGAGAGTCTCTATGGTGTTGTGAGGTCATTAAGGGTGCTTGTAAGCTAAGGGAAGCTTGGGTTCGAGTTTGTTCTAATTATTTAAGGTAATTATAAAACCCTATTTCTTTTTCTTAAGCATATCTATGTGTTGGCTAAGTTATTTATACGAAGAATTACAAGATAGCACTTGAAGTGGTGTAAGAAGTTGTTGTCTCTTATTGGACTATTTTAGAGTTGTATATATAACTTCATATGGCTGAAAATCATGGGGAATATCTTGGTTATAATGTTTTTATTGTTGTTGTGCTTGTCAATTTGTTGATTATGTTGATGACGTTGTAATTAGGAGAAGAAGCGACCACACAATACCTAGAAGTTGTTCATGTTGTTGTTGTTGTTAGATTGTTGGGCTGTTTGAGGGTAAATTAGGAGATGAATAGGAGATTAGAAGTCCTCCAATTGTACTTAATATCATTCTGGAAATGTTGTCAAGTTAATGAATAAATGACTTTGTGGTTAAAGGGTTCAAAAGAGATCCAATCCGAGCTTGTCTCTCATCGTGTGGAATAGTAGTTTCGTTGGTGACGTTTGCGCACTTGTTGTTGTATAGATTGATTTGTGTTATTGGGTTGTTGGGTGTGTTGTGGTGCTAAAATAGTTGAAGGTTGTATGTGTTCTTGTTATTTTTATGGACTTGGGGAAAGTAAGGAAAACAGGGGAGATGCTACCCATTTAATATAAAATAATCTTGTTATTTGTTGTACAATAGTTGCATCTTTCGTAGCTTAACGATAACATTATTATCGTTGTTTTAGATAAAAGTGAGATGGGACGATTTCAACATGGTTATTGGACAGATTGTGATAAGGTATGTTAAGGCTAAAACTTTCCTTTATTTTGGCATAATCCTGTGACTACATGCTTTTGATAACGAGACATAAATAGAAGTTTGTACTCCTAAATTTATGTACATTATCCTAGTCTCATAAGTTACAATATTCTCCTTTATCGGGACTTTACATTCAATTAAGTATTGTCTTCTTCCAGTCAAGAGAGAAGAGAGTCTATATATATAGAGTATTACAATATTTTCACCACAACCGAGCTATAATCAGTGGGCGGCCCCCATTGGGCAATCTCTTATCAGATGGTAAGTTATATACCGAGCCTACTGTGGCCGAGCGCCTATGAGCGAGCCAAGAATGGTCGAGATACTGAGCCTAGTATGGCCCAGCGCCTATGAGCAGACCTACTACGATAGAGCAGTTAAACGTACCGAGCCGTATAAGGCCGAACAACTATTTTACTTACTATATTGAGAGAGTTGAGTCAGTATCAGCAAGTAAGCATATCCTCATATCATCTTTGACTCCCAGTTACTTTTAATTATTATATTATCAATTCAGTCTCAGCTTTCAGTTATTCTACTACCTTACATACTCGGTACATTATTTCGTACTGACGTCCTTTTTGCCGGGGATACTGCATTTCATGCCTGTAGGTCCTGATAGACAGTTGGATAGACCTTCCAAGTAGATAGAGCCAAACATCAACTTGGTTGGTAAGCTCCAATTCCCCAGAGTTACCAAGTCTAGACCTTTGAGTCCATTTTATATATACATGTTTGATGGGTAGGTCGAGGCCCTGTCCCGACCATGATACAGTTCAGTTATCTCTAGAGGCTTGTAGGCGAGTCCTGTGTATTTTGTATATTAGTATTATGGCCTTGACAGCCCTGTGTACATGTTCAGTTTGGTATGGCTGGTTGTAGACGTTCATGGCGGCCTCGTCGGCCTATGCAGTTATATATATGAGCTTTTGGGTATGTTTACCCCTCATATAAGAGAGATATCATTTTCAGATGATTCAGAATATGGCCTCGTCGGTCTTGATTGGTATTGTCAGCTCGTAGGTAGGCCTCATCGACCTAAGTTGAGGACTACCCCTCCAGAGTTCACAGTTATAGAGTGGTATGCTCGGGCCATGTATGGCACCGGGTGCTGGCTACGCCTCCCCAGGTTTGGGGTGTAAAAAACTTGGTATCAGAGCAGTTTTGTCCTAGGGAGTCTACAAGTCGTATCTAGTAGAGTCTTGTTTATAGATGTGTTGTGCACCACATTATATAAACAGGAAGCTACAAGGCATTTAGGTGTCTGTTACCCTTGTTTCAAATCCAAATCGTGCTATAGAGCTGAGTCATAAGAGTTCGAGCCAGGACTTATGTTTGCTAATGATATAGAGATACTTGCAATTAGATAAATTACAGTTATCCAAAGGGCTAATACAGCAACAAGTAAGGGCACTAATAGAGAGAGAGTTCTTGACGGCGTGGCCCTGTTTGTGGCCCTATCAGATCATGCGTACCAGATGTGTAAATTTCCAGCTTAAGACCCTAAGATAGGAATATCAAACACATCTCTTGAATAGCAGGCCATGGGAGGACCAGAAGGTAAAATTATAAGTTTCAACAGGTAACAAAAGCAAGGTGAAGGAGGATACAAGGTATCTAGTTAGTGATAATCAGGTAGAGAAATATAAGCATTTTGAGTTACCTTCAACAGTAACAGAGGTATATACAATTGGCCACACCTATCTTAGTTATTCCCTATGGGAGCTAACATATATAGTTTAAGAGAAGGATAGGATATCACGATCCAGCTGGGGTTAAAGTATCCCAAAATGGTGGTTGGATTGTTAGCGTTAGCTGACATTTCTGAAGAATATTGCAAACGTGGTAATAGTTCTCCTTCTGAGATACCCAGGTGGTGCATTCTAGAATAGTACAGTTAGATATGAATACTAGAATGTTCAAAAATATCAAAAGATAGGCACCAGAATCCTAGAAGAGATAAATATTTACCTTAGTATGACTCCCGTTCCTAGTAAAGAGAGAATGTTAGGCGACCCGAAGAGCCAGTGGATGAAGCAATGGGAGCTAAAAGCGAAAGAATGTTATGTTGAAGTTTTCAGAATAAGGTAATAGACAGAAATATTAGTAGGAGAATAATAAGAGAGTAAATGAAGCATTATGAGTAAGATGTAATAAATGGGTGACAACGGTAAATCACAATATGACAGGATGACATAGTCTATAGTCAAGTGAAGGAAAATACAAGAGGTGACAGGCATTGAGACAATAAAAGAGTATAAGCCACAAAGTCATATCCTCATTTTGAGAAATGAGTTGGTGACACCAACGTGAATACCAAAAGGAAATTTTTGACCCCTGGAGTAATAGAAATTAGTATGGGCTAGTAAACAAGATAAACAGAATGTGAATTAAGGATCGGAAGATTTGATAATAGTCGACATTGTGAGAATTTCAGAGATCGCGTTCCAGCAATAATAGAATGAACAACAGAAGAGTAACCTTTAAAGGTCATTCAGGAAGACGCTTCCCTAAAGCAATCACTTTGAGTAGAGTCAAGCTTAAGGGACTAAGTGTACCAATTACACTAGATGTCACCCTTGTGCATAAGAAAATTCAGTTATCCCTGGTACAGAAGGGTTACCGCAAGGCGAGTAAGAGTCAGTGAAGATGTGAAAAGACACCGAAATCGAATAGGTAAAATATATATTGGTAAATCTTCATAGCATTAAATGTTAGTACTCTCCTAAAGTGGGGAAGATGGTGTGATATGGTATTAAGTCAAATTTAAGTGGTTCAGGTAACTATGGAATAGTAAAGGAAGAATGCGATAAAAAGGAAAAAAGAATGAGATTACATTTATACAGATCCTACAGATATGTTACGACTCCAGCACATTATGCAAGCACGACGCCGGGAGAGGCAGTAAGGGTTCCCGCCCAGGATGTTATTAATAAATAAGTGCGAATGAACACTTGATACATAATGAGCTAGTGCGAAAGGTAAGTTAAGACAAAGGAAATAACCCAAGAGAGATTACGCGAAATATAGATGTGAGAATGGACCAACGAGTAGTTAGTAGTTGATTTAGGAAAAGTCTAGTTATGGCTAGACAGAAGGTTAGAGATAAATCCACAGATCGTGCAAGATAAACGCAGTGAACCCCAACATAAGGAATTTAGTCTCGTAGATATGACATCATAATCCTTGAGAAATATTCAGATAGGAGTTGGGATAGTTAAAGGTATTGTATAAGTGTTACGAAAAAAAAAGAGTGTTACTGGGGAGACAGTCAAAAATTTTAGTTCAGAAACAACCCTACAAGCACAAGGGCGCGGAGGTAAGTAACTAGGGATAAATATAGGCGAGTAAGAACATCAAAAATTCCTTCGGGTATATGATGTATTAAGCTCACATTTTTACAGGAGTCAGAGGGTCTCCCCTAAGTACTACAATGAAAGACTAGCTGAGGAAATAAAGAAGAAGGCTTCAACCTAAGTATAGTGACCTAAAAAAGAAATGATCTTGTAACAACGGTCTCACTACAATATTGTATGCACTCCATATGAAATTGGCACCTGTCATGATTGATGAGCGGGAAGTAAAATCAAAAGTAATATTCAAGATCATATGGGTTGCATGAAATTCCAATATGTGTGGGCACTAATATAAGCCAAGTATTCATGCAACAAGTGGCAGAATGACTAGGAAAAGTCATTTCGTACTTTTAAAGAAAGCTGAGAAGGCACGAAAGGAATTATTCGAATAATGATCCAGAGTTAGATACGTTATGAACACAGTTAAGATTTCAAAGTATTATCCATGCAGCATATATGTTGACATTAATACAGCTATAGGAGACTTCGGTATAAGTTAAAAGAAAGAATTGAGTCCACGTCACAGACAAAGGCTTGAATTGTTAGAAGATTATATCATGGATGTTCCATAGCATCCACGAAATACTACAGTAATAACTAATACCCCGAGTCACAGATCGGAAGAGAGCTTAAGCCTACATAAAGGCTGAGAGAGAAAAGGAAACTCAAGGTTACGATAGCTAAGTAAATCAGGAGACCAATTATTAGACCTAGATAATTATAGAATCGTGACTCGGAACATTGCAGAATCACCATTAATAGCAGAGGTACAAGAGAGATAGTACAACGACTATATTATATAACAACTGTAATATAAAGTAAGTTAGAAGAGTATTGTAAGGCCCCAGAAAATTTCGCTAAGTAATTTAAGGTTTCTTAGTGCCAAGGTAGGCTGAGTTACTATATTTTTGGAGTTTTTGGGTTGAATGGTGTGGTGGGGAGTTGAAATGTTTCACTCTCGTGTCGCCCAGCTTGTAGCGCGCTAGACCGTGCTATATCCCTTGCCTAGCCAGGTCTGTAGCGTGCTGGACCATGCTATATCCCTTGCCTCGCTAGGTCTATAGCTGGCAACGGAGCATGCCTCGCCAGGTCTATAGCTGGCTACAGAGCGTGCCTCGCCAGGTCTATAGCTGGCTACAGAGCGTGCCTCGCCATGTCTATAGCTCGTTGCAGAGCGTGTCTAGCCTGGTCTGTAACCTGATCCGAAATTTTTGAGTATCGATTCTTCTATTGTTATAACCCGACCCAACTTCGATAAATAACCCTTGAAGCTCATTTTGGAGCAAAAATCTGATATTTTTTGTCATGACCCAAAATCTCACCACAGACGTCGTGATGGCACCTAGTCTCTAAGACTAGGTAAGCCGATTTCTATTACATTTTGAAGCCATTTTTTTTGAATTAAATAAGTAACCAAAACTAACAGCGGAATAAATATGAATATACAACCTCCCAAGACTGGTAGTACTGAGTTACGAACTCTAACTGAATACATGGAATGATTACGAGGATAGAATATACAATACTGTTTGATTACAAATTAACAGTACAATGGAATGAAAAGACTCTAGGGGACTGCGACAACCAAGCAGCTCTACCTTGAATCCTTATGATCGCGCTTTAACTCTGCTCAAGTCCAATATCTCCAATACCTGGCTCTGCACAAAAATGTGCAGAAGTGTAGTATGAGTACACTACGGTCGGTACCCAGTAAGTATCAAGACTAACCTCAATGGAGTAAAAATGAGGTACAATCAAGACACTCACTAGCCTAATAACCTGTGCAATATAATATACAAAATACTAGGAAACATATAGCAATAAGGGCGGGATAAAACAAATAATGGTATGCGCAGCAAGACAACAAGAATACCATAAATATCCCTCAACAATTAATAAATACATGTACGCCTAATTAATTCAAGTTTTTCAAATAAATATCCGTCACATATAATTCTTCCAAATAACTCTCTTTCAAATGTAGTTTTCTCAAATAATTAATTTTTCGAATATAATTCTTTCAATAAATCTTTTTAAATATAATTTCCTTAAATAAATATCATTCAAATACAATTCTTTTACATAATTCTTTTTGAATAAAAGTTTTTCCAAATAAATATTTTTAATATAATTCTTTCAATTAAAAAGTCATCATGTGACACCTCATTTCATAATCATAAAAATACGGGTCTCAGTCCATTTTCATATTTTCACGGTATCTCGTGCCCATAATTAAATAATCATATTTTTTCGGTACCTCGTGCCCTCATTTTATATCACAACTGCACAGACAATTCATTTGCCAATTATCATTATCATTTTATCACAGCACCTCGTGCCCACATTTTATATCACAACTGCACGGACAATTCACGTGCCAAATATCCTCATTATTTACTCACGGCACCTCGTGCTCACATTTTATTTTATAATCCGCCTGGCAATGGCCACAGGCTCCCAATTTCAACATAAATCAGATTGTTATCAATTTATCAACAACAAGACAGATTGCACAAGGTATAGAAAAAAACATAAGCAAATCACAACATCACATGAAAATTATCAACCCCACATCATCACATATCGTCCCTGACAATAGCCACCATTATCGCTCCTTTAGCCACCCTTATCGCTCCGCCCAGACAATATCAATAGCCACCCTTATCGCTCCTATTGCCACCCTTATCGCTCCGCGCAGACAATATTCCAACAAACACAACCACAGTGAAATGCCACCCTTATACCCACATAATATCAACGGTGAAATCCCACCCTTATATCTTCAAAATAATAATTAACACAACACAACAATTTACACGAAAATTATCACGACAACATAATAAAATCAATTCATATCACAATTTGCCCAATGGCTACAACCAAAATTCCAAAGATACAACCAAGTCAATTAATTTCACAACAAATAGTCGAAGACTCCACACAATGTGTACAACACCCAAAAACAATCAACAGAGATAGAAATTACTCAACATAAAGCAAAGTCTTCATTAACTCCAAATTTTCAATAATTATATAAATACCTCTTCTTAAGCTCATTTAATTAATTATTTTCCGAGGGAAATATTCATAATGAAATTAAATTCCAATAATTATCAAACCACCAAATTCACGGAATTACATAAATAATCAAGTAACAATCACATCAAATTGTCATATAAAAACAAATTCAACAATAAGTATTTAGGCATGGCAAACAGACGATTTAATAATTTTTCACAATTTTCCAATTTACTACACAATAATGCCTAAGACTTTAATTCAATGAATTTTGCACGTATAAGCCCGAGTACATACTCGTCACCTCGCGTACACGGCTTTTCACATTTCACAAATGGCACATAAGTCTCAATGCCTAAGGGAAAATTCCCCCACTCGAGGTTAAGCAAGACACTTACATTTTTGAAGTTATATCGATATTCCATAATCGCCTTCTTGCTTGAATTGACCTCCGGACCGCTCAAATCTATCCAAATTAATTGTATAACTTCATTAAATTTCATCAGAAATAATTCCGGATAGTAATACGTCGACTTAAAAATATAATCCAAAATGTCAACAAACGTCAATGCGGGACCCGCCTCTTGGAACCCGACATAATTTTCAAGAAATCCGAACACACATTCTGATACAAGTTCAACCATACCAAATTTATTGAATTCCAATAACAACTCGACCTCCAAATATTAAATTTTTGTTTTTGGAAGATTTTGTAAAAATCTTGATTTCTTCCATTTAAATCCGAACTAAATGATGAATATAATCATAGATTCATGAAATATAATCACTTTAGGATATAAAACACTTACTCCAACCAAGCTTGTGAAGAATCCCTCCAGAATCGCCCAAATCCGAGATCTAAAAATCCCAAAACGAAAATGGCGAAATGACCATTTTTGGTCCTTAACATTCTGCCCAGTTTGTGCACATGCGGACCATTTTATCGCACCTGCGAGCTCACTTTTGCGAGCCAATTCTCGCTTCTGCGACGTCCACTGGCGCTGCCCTCGCACCTGCGGAAGAGCTTCCGCTTCTGCGCTCACGCAGGTGCGGAAAATGCTTCGCACCTGCAACCTTTGCCCTTCTCGCTCCAGGCCGCATCTGCGACCATTTTGTCATTTTTTCGGTCGCGCACCTGCGACCATTTCCATCGCAGGTGCAATCTTACCAGAACTGAAAAAATTCCAGAATTTCTTCAAGCACAATTTTGGTCTGTTTAACCATCCGAAACTCGCTCGAGGCCCCCGGGACCTCAACCAATTATACCAACATGTCCCAAAATACAATACGAACTTAGTTGAGGATTCAAACCACGTCAAACAACGCCGAAATTACGAATCGTGCATCGAATCGAATTATAAGTTTTTTTTCAAATCTTCCAACTTCTATATTTTGCGCCGAAACATATTAAATCAATCCGGAATGACTTCAAATTTTTCACACAAGTCCTAATTGACGTAAGGGAGCTATTCCCATTTCTGGAATCAAAATCTGACCCCGTTATCAAAAATTCACCCTTCAGTCGGACTTTTCCAAAATCTTATATTTTTCAACTTTCTCCAAAATGCGTCGAATTATCCTACGGACTTCCAAATCCGAATCCGAACATACGCCTAAGTCCGAAATCATCATACAAAGCTATTTCCATCATCGAAATTCTATTCCGGGGTCGTTTTCTCAAAAGTCAACTCTCCGGTCAACTCTTTCCATTTAAGCTTCTAAATAAGTATTGTTCTTTTAATTAGATTCTGAATCTTCCGAAAATCAAACTCAACCATACCACGGGTCATAATACATATTACGAAGCTTCTCAAGACCTTAAGACACTGAACGGGACATTAATTATTAAAACGACAAGTCGGGTCGTTACATTCTCTACCTCTTAAACAAACGTTCGTCCTCGAAAGTTCTAAGAATTATTCTGAGGTTACCAAATTGATAATTTTTCTTTTACACATAAACTCACGGTTGATTCCACGTTTTCGCATATGACATAAGCCCGACAACATCATCTCATTTGAGATTATTTTTTTATCCATATTTGTAAATTTTAAGATTAATTTCTTACATTCCAACATTTCAAAAGGTCTGATTTTTTTCACAACAACGCACAGTATTAGTCTCAACTGGCTATAGCAACTCGTGCCTACGCACATATCAATTTTCTTGATAATGTTGAAGTACTTCAAAAAAATTTCTGGGGTGTTACATTCTCCCCCGCTTAAGATCATTCGCCCTCAAACACATAACATAACTTATCTCTTCCTTTGTAAATCTCAATCCTCCAAATTTTACTAACTCCCAAATTTTTCAGAAATTTCGGTAGAGTCTCTCCTGTAATTGGGCCTATCCACCTGCCAGAGTAACACCAAAATAACTCCTAACAACACATCCACAACCCAACACAATACCATAAGGTATATATCAATAACACCAATCTCAGCATTACAAGCACTGCATTATCATAATGATATCAGGACATGAAACACATCATATGTATGCTCATCACCACATCTCTGGTCTTAAAAGCTGTTCATAATTAATTCCAGCATTATCAATTAATCTTATATTAACCACCACCTCATTTCGAATTTCCACAACACTGACAACAGAATGTGAGGCATGAAGACCTCATGATTGCTTACTCGGATTAATGAGTCACATTTAACACCACCTGGGCACTCATCTCATAGGTTAAAACTCAATATTTACAGCACCAAAATGGCTGAATATGCATAGAAAAATATACAAGAATTATCAAATAAGCCTAACAGGCATGACTCCATATTAATACTATTGTACAATTAAATTTCACAAAGGAAAAATTTTAAACTCATAAATATTTCAACACAAGGACCTCGTCCTTACATAATTTCCATCGCGAATTGTAGCCCGGTTTAAATATTTCACATCATGTAAAAATGCGAGGATCTCGTCCTCAACTACGAATCACAAGTATGTTGCACATTGTGCCAACTGAAATTTTCAATTTCCTTTCTTTCTTCCTTTCATTATATTTCATAAACAATTTTCACAACATATACTGAACTCTCCTACCGGTAGGGCATATAATTCATAAAAATTGGAATCAATTATTCCGAAATACGTTAAACCCACTGTAATGAATAATAAAAATTATTTTTGGGCTTTTAGCCCTCAATGGTGTACCAAAAATAAATGATAGACATGGGCTCACACCTTCAAATCTCCCAACAGGGATAAACATATAAGTGGTTCACGAAGCTCACCCATAAGTGGAGCATAATAGGAGGACTCACCTCAATTTTCAAAATCGAATCAAATTAAGGAAATTATCCTTTTATAATAAAAATCAGGATCGTACCTGTAACGACACCATCTGGTGCATTGGCCTCAGCCAAATCATAGTGATTAAATCAACGAGTCGGGCCTCCACCTCTTAGGCGCCCACTACCCGCTTGTCCTCCACCTCTAGCTGACTGTGCACGTAGAGTATCGATTGGAATAAAGCTTGTAGCTGGAGTGTTCTGATGAAATCCACCCCTCCCAAGTATGGGATAATCTCTCATGATATGCCTAGTATCACTACACTCATAACAACCCCTCTGAGGTTGCGGCTGCTCGTACTGAGTCTGTGCCGGATAACTGGAATAACCACTGTAAGAATCTCGTGTCGGTGGTGCATTATAAACTGGCGCACCCCGAGTAATCTGATGTGCGAACTGAGCTGACCGACTGCTCGAGCCTCCGCTATAATGGGTTCTAGCTGAAGAGTAAAATCCACTGAATCCTCCAGATCCTCGAGACCTTTTGGCCTCCTTAGACTCCCTTTCCTCACCCAAAAATCCCTCAATCTTCCTTGCAATATCCACTACTTATTGAAATGGAGTATTAGTTTGCAATTCTCGATCCATGCATATTTTAATATCATATTCGAGCCTCTCAATGAATCTGTCGACCCGCTCTCTAATTGTAGGAACCAAGATAGGTGCATGACAGGCTAACTCACTGAACCTGATAGCATATTTTGACACTTTCATAGTGCCCTGACGCAACCGTTCAAACTCTGCGTGCCACGCATCTCTAAGAGTCTGGGGAACAAACTCTTTCAAGAACATTTCCGAAAATTGAGCCCAGGTTGGTGATGTGGCATCGGCTGGTCTGCCTTCTTCATAGATTTGCCACCACCGATACGCTGCGCCTAACAGTTGAAATGTAGTAAAGACAACTCCGCTCACCTCCACAATACCCATGATGCGGAGAATACGGTGATAATTTTCTAGAAATTCTTGGGCATTCTCTGTAGCTATACCACTGAAAGTAGGTGGACTATACCTCTTAAACCTTTCAAGTCTCTTTTGTTCTTCTTCTGATGCCTCTGGCCTGACTCAGGCCAAACCGGAATAACAGGTTGTACCGGTACTACACCTGGAGCCTAACCAACGTGAACCTGCTACTCTGGAGTTGTGATAGGAGTCTGAGCTACTCCCAATGTTTGGTGCAACAGAGATCAATCCCGCCCGAGTTAATGTACCAAACATACTCAGAAACTGTGCTAAAGTCTCATGAAGTCCTGGGGTAACAACAGGTACTTCTGGTACCTGTCCCCCAACTGGAGCTATTGGTGGCTCCTCAACTGTTGTTCTGACAGGTGCTCCAGTCACAGCACGTGCCCTTCCTCGACCTGTACCTCGGCTCCGGCCTCTTGCAGCCCTAGCATTATGTGCGGATACCTGCTCAGCTAACCCAGTAGCACGTGTCCTCACCATTTGTGAGAGAATGGAGATATAAAGATTCAAATTCCAAATTCAACAAAATCCGCACGACAGGAACGAAAGAAATGGAAATTTCCTAACAGTTTTGTAGCCTCTCGAAGATAAGTACATACGTCTCCGTACCGATCCGCAACACTCTACTAGACTCGTTCGCAACTCGTAGAACCTATGAACCTAGAGCTCTAATACCAACTTGTCAAGACCCAAAATCCCACCACAGGCGTCGTGATGGCACATAGTCTCTAAGACTAGGTAAGCCGATTTTTATTACATTTTGAAGCCATTTTTTTAGAATTAAATGAGTAACCAAAACTAACAACGGAATAAATATGAATATACAACCTCCCAAGACTGGTAGTACTGAGTCACGAACTCTAACTGAATACATGGAATGATCACGAGGACCGAATATACAATACTGTTTGATTACAAATTAACAGTACAATGAAATGAAAAGACTCCAAGGGACTGCGACGGCCAAGCAGCTCTACCTTGAATCCTTATGATCACGCTTTAAATCTGCTCAAGTCCGATATCTCCAATACCTAGCTCTGCACAAAAATGTGCAAACGTGTAGTATGTGTACATCACGGTCGGTACCCAGTAAGTATCAAGAGTAACCTCAATGGAGTAGAGACGAGGTACAGTCAAGACACTCACTAGTCTAATAACCTGTGCAATATAATATACAAACTACTATGAAACATATAGCAATAAGGGCGGGATAAAACAACTAATGGTATGCGCAGCAAGACAACAAGAATACCATAAATATCCCTCAACAATTAATAAATACATGTACGCCTAATTAATTCAAGTTTTTCAAATAAATATCCGTCACATATAATTCTTCCAAATAACTCTCTTTCAAATGTAGTTTTCTCAAATAATTAATTTTTCGAATATAATTCTTTCAATAAATCTTTTTAAATATAATTTCCTCAAATAAGTATCTTTCAAATACAATTCTTTCATATAATTCTTTTTGAATAAAATTCGTTCCAAATAAATATTTTTAATATAATTCTTTCAATTAAAAAGTCATCATGTGACATCTCATTTCATAATCATAAAAATACGGGTCTTAGCCCATTTTTATATTTTCACGGTATCTCGTGCCCATAATTAAATAATCATATTTTTTCTGTACTTCGTGCCCTCATTTCATATCACAACTTTACGGACAATTCATTTGCCAATTATCATTATCATTTCATCACAACACCTCGTGCCCACATTTTATATCACAACTGCACGGACAATTCACGTGCCAAATATCCTCATTATTTACTCACGGCACCTCGTGCCCACATTTTATTTTATAATCCGCCTGGCAATGGCCACAGGCTCCCAATTTTAACATAAATCAGATTGTTATCAATTTACAAACAACAAGACAAATTGCACAAGGTATAGAAACAAACATAAGCAAATCACAACATCACATGAAAATTATCAACACTAGAACCCCACATCATCACATATCGTCCCTGACAATAGCCACCCCTATCGCTCCTATTGCCACCTTTATTGCTCCGCGCAGACAATATTCCAACAAACACAACCACAGTGAAATGCCACCCTTATACCCACATAATATCAACGGTGATATCCCACCCTTATATCTTCAAAATAATAATTAACACAACACAATAATTTACACAGAAATTATCACGACAACATAATAAAATCAATTCATATCACAATTTGCCCAATGGCTACAACCAAAATTCCAAAGATACAACCAAGTCAATTAATTTCACAACAAATAGCCGAAGACTCCACACAATGTGTACAACACCCAAAAACAATCAACAGAGATAGAAATTACTCAACATAAAGCAAAGTCTTCATTAACTCCAAATTTTTAATAATTATATAAATACCTCTTCTTAAGCTCATTTAATTAATTATTTTCCGAGGGAAATATTCATAATAAAATTAAATTCCAATAATTATCAAACCACCAAATTCACGGAATTACATAAATAATCAAGTAACAATCACATCAAATTGTCATATAAAAACAGATTCAACAATAAGTATTTAGGCATGGCAAACAGACGATTTAATAATTTTTCATAATTTTTTAATTTACTACACAATAATGACTAAGACTTTAATTCAATGAATTTTGCACGTATAAGCCAGAGTACATACTCGTCACCTCGCGTACACGGCTTTTCACATTTCACAAATGGCACATAAGACTCAATGCCTAAGGGAAAATTCCCCCACTCGAGGTTAAGCAAGACACTTACATTTTTAAAGTTATGCCGTTATTCCATAATTGCCTTCTTGCTTGAATTGACCTCCGGACCGCTCAAATCTATCCAAATTAATTGTATAACTTCATTAAATTTCATCGGAAACAATTCCGGATAGTAATACGTCGACTTAAAAATTTATTCCAAAAAGTCAACAAACGTCAATGCGGGACCCGCCTCTTGGAACCCGACATAATTTTCATGAAATCCGAACACACATTCTGATACAAGTTCAACCATACCAAATTTATTGAATTCCAATAACAACTCGACCTCCAAATCTTAAATTTTTATTTTTGGAAGATTTTGTAAAAATCTTGATTTCTTCCATTTAAATCCAAACTAAATGATGAATATAATCATAGATTCATGAAATATAATCACTTTAGGATATAGAACACATACGCCAACCAAGCTTGTGAAGAATCCCTCCAGAATCGCCCAAATCCGAGCTCTAAATATCCCAAAACGAAAATGGCGAAATGACCATTTTTGGTCCTTAACATTCTGCCCAGTTTGTGCACATGCGTACCATTTTATCGCACCTGCGAGCTCACTTTTGCGAGCCAATTCTCGCTTCTGCGACGTCCACTGGCGCTGCCCTCGCACCTGCGGAAGAGCTTCCGCTTCTGCGCTCACGCAGGTGCGGAAAATGCTTCGCACCTGCAACCTTTGCCCTTCTCGCTCCAGGCCGCATCTGCGACCATTTTGTCATTTTTTCGGTCGCGCACCTGCGACCATTTCCATCGCAGGTGCAATCTTACCAGAACTGAAAAAATTCCAGAATTTCTTCAAGCACAATTTTGGTCTGTTTAACCATCTGAAACTCGCTCGAGGCCCCCGGGACCTCAACCAATTATACCAACATGTCCCAAAATACAATACGAACTTAGTTGAGGCTTCAAACCATGTCAAACAACGCCGAAATTATGAATCGTGCATCGAATCGAATTTTAAGTTTTTTTAAAAATCTTTCAACTTCTATATTTTGCGCCGAAATGTATTAAATCAATCTGGAATGACTTCAAATTTTGCACACAAGTCATAATTGATGTAAGGGAGCTATTCCATTTTCGGAATCGAAATCTGATCTCGTAATCAAAAATTCACCCTCTGGTCAGACTTTTCCAAAATCTTATATTTTTAAACTTTTGCCAAAATGCGTCGAATTGTCCTACGGACTTTCAAATCCGAATCCGAACATACGCCGAACTCCAAAATTATCATACGAAGCTATTGCCGTCATCGAAATTCCATTCCGGGGTCGTTTGCTCAAAAGTCAACTCTCTGGTCAACTCTTTCCATTTAAGCTTATAAATAAGAATTATTCTTTTAATTAAATTCTGAATCTTCCGAAAATCAAACACGACCACACCCACGGGTCATAATACATATTACGAAGCTTCTTGAGACCTTAAGACACTGAACGGGGCATTAATTCTTAAAAGGACAAGTCATGTCGTTACATTTTTAGAGAGAAGTGAGAGTGTTCTAGAGAGAGAAAGAAGCTCAAGTGCTTTGTTCATCAAGATCTTGTCCAAGCCTTGAAATCCAATTTGCACACCTAGTGTTTGATAAAATGCTTAAGTGAGGTGAACCCATGAATATCTTCCTAATTATGGTTTACTTTTGTTATCTTTCTAAAAAGATTGAAGTTGCTAGAATATCTAAGACATCGTAGTAATGTAAGGAAAGCTCTAGAAAAGGTATGTTGGCTAAACTACTCTCTTAGAATTGAATTCAATGATGTTCTCATAAGTTTCAAGTATGGTTGTCTCAACTTCCTTATTCTATGTTCCAAGTTGTTCCCAATAAATTCGATTGTCCGGAATAAGCAAAGTGTCGAGAATTAAGTATTCAAAATGTGTTCCTAATGTTCCTAACACATTATTTTATCCTTTGGGAATGTGTTCAAGAATGATATGTGTATTAAAATGCTATGTCTTTGAGTTTTGTTTCAAATGAAGGTTGTGATTCCAAATTGTGTGAGAAAACTCAATATGCTTAAGACTCTTAATTGCTTATATGTGTACCTAAAATCTTGATTGGAAATGTCTTACTGTTGATAACCTATAAAGATGGTTGGAAGTGAAATAAGTGAATTGGGATATAAAGTGTGGCCAATGTGCAAGAGTGAAAGTTATACTTGTGGCCAATGGTGCCAATGGAATTAAAAAATGTGAAAGAAGTATGAAATGCGATGATTGATATAAGTGAAAGTTATACCTGTGGCCAATGGTGCCAATGAAATGAAATGATGTGAGAAAGATTATGAAATGAGCCTTGATTCAACTATTCCGAATTGACTTCGAAAATAGAATTGCCTAAAAGCTTATAAACTCAAGTCATGCCTATATGTGGCTATTTTAACAGACGCTATGATTTGTGAGTATTTTCAATGTGTTTTGCGTTCTTACATATTCGTGAGTGAAAATTGTATATTTTCCTTTTTGGGGGAAAATATGTCAATAATAAATGGTGTGTTATTTGTTGATGATTTTAACTTGCGCATCAATTGCCAATTATTTTACTCCCTTTCTCGAAAAGAAATCTACGATGCTTAAATTGTTCATTTATAATGAACTTAAAGTTGTGATTTTCAGAATATTATATGTATGTTGATATTTATGATGATGATACATGAGAGGGAAGAAATGAAAGTGTGGAATAACAAATATGGCCATCGTGCCTTGAATAAAGAATTTTGTGAATGACCAAAAGAGCCAAGGAAATATTGTTGTTGTTATTAGTTGAAAATACTAGTGGAGATTTATATATTGTGGAAGATGATGAGGTAAATACATTTGTACTTATGTTATTTTTGTGAATTATTCTCCTTATTTGGGATGAGATTGATGTGATAAAATTATTAATCTTATTTGGGATGAGATTGATGTGATAAAATTATTCCTCTTATTTGGGATGAGATTGATGTGATAAAATTATTCCTCTTATTTGGGATAAGATTGATGTGATAAGATTATTCCTCTTAATTGGGATAAGATTGATTGATATAAAAGGGTTGATGTCTCGAATAAGACAGCCTAACCGATCTTGTCGTTATCGGATACTATGCCGCACACATGGTGGTGATTATGCTAGAAATTATAATTGAAATTGTGATTTTGGTTGATGTCTTCAAATAAGACAGCCTAGCCGATCGGGTCGTGATCGGACTCCATGCTAGATTCACGGTGGTATATTTTGCACAGAGATTGTGATTGAGATTGTGGTTGATGTCTTCAAATAAGATGGCCTAGATGATCGGGTCGTGATCAGACTCCGTGCTAAAAGTACGGTGGTATTGGTATTGATAGTGATTGTGGTTGATGTCTATAATGAGATAGCCTAGCCGATCGGGTCGTGATCGGACTCCGTGCTAAAAGTACGATGGTATTGCTATTGTTGAATATTGGTATTGTGAACGGTGGTATTGGTATTGTAAATATTAGTATTGTATAAGGTGAAATTTTGAACAGTGATATATCGGTGCTAAAGATCTCCCAACAAAAACAATAATATTATCATCATATTTTGATTATCACTTCACAATGTTATCTTCATATTTTGGAAATTATTATGTTTTAACCTCTTGGCATTTGAATATCATTAATTGTTGATTGTTGTTTCCGCGGTTTTTCCTTTCTTACATTGACATTCTATTTTGAAAGAGGATAATTAGCTTTAAATACTAGTACTATTCCATATGTACTAATGTCCCTTTTTGCTGGGGGCGTTGCATCTTCAATCGATGCAGGTGACTCAGCAGCGGGCAACTTTGGTCCTCGTTAGCAGTTACTCCCTATTTAGCAGGTTTTGGTGAGTCCTACTCTATTCCGGGCCCGATGTCACTTGATGTTACACTTTGTGTCTTGAGGTATAGCCGGGGCCTTGTTGCCGGCACTTCCATACTATTCTTGTGTCATATTTAAAGGCTCCGTAGATAGGTTGTGGGTGGTGTATGATGTTAGGAATTGAACTAGAAATGTTGCTATTTGGTAAACATGTTTTTTATTATATCTATAAACTTGTAATACTTTGGAAATTATGAACACAATTGCTAATGGAAATGAATGGGAGTTGTTAATAAACTATTTTCAGTGTTTGATTAATAGAGTGCATCTCCTCTTTATTCATGGATGAGTTTGGGTAGAAGGAAATCTAACAGGCTTGCTCGACCAGGTTCTCTCGGTTAAGCGCTAGTCGCGCTCCCCGAATTTGGGACGTGACAAGTACCATCCTCATAAGAAGTCAGTAAGAAGCTCCCGCCAGATTATGTATGCACCAGAGGTGCATGTATTATAGTAGAGCTTTAATGAATTCCACCTATGTGGATGGGAGGTTATGAAAGCGACAGAAGATACAATGCAAGACTTAAAGGTAAGAAAGGTAAATGTAAAGAAGGGACGAGATACTCAAGTGCAGAAGATTGTGAATAGTCCATACATCAAATAGAGGGCTAGAAGCGTCGTGATTCAGTATCCAGAAATAATAGTGGTGTCGTCAGTAGCATATATTCCAGCCTACGGTTTCCAGGTACCGATAGGTCTAGTTAAGAGAGTAAACAAGAGTTAGAGATGATGTGACGTCTCGCTTAACATTATAAGGATATTATGGGTTACTTTAGCTATATGATAGTCGTGTGTTATATTTTGAAGTCTAGTTAGTTGTGAAACAAAAGTTGGCAAAGGTCATCACAAGTTACACTCGTAAATGTATTGAAAATTAGGTCAAATATAGCTAATCGTTTCTCCCAATATACTTGTAATTACAGGATGATCCACATATCAAATCGAAGATCTACGAGTTGAGTTTCTAACTCATTAAACCGTTCGTCGATACAACATCGGAGTAGAGAGATATTCGCATTTTTGCGAGACTGCACAAGCAGCTCCCATTGGGACCCACTTAGGCGGTGGACGACCCTTGAACATTTTAAAGTGGTTGGAAGGCTCATGTTTTGGTCATTTTCGACCAAGTAAAGTTCCCAAATTCTCTCAACACCTCTCTAACAGTTCTCCAAGGTTTCAAGTCGAATCCAAGGTTGTTTTACATAAACCTAACCTCAAAAGTTAGTCTAATTGATGAAGAGAGTCTCTATGGTGTTGTGAGGTCATTAAGGGTGCTTGTAAACTAAGGAAAGCTTTGGTTCGAGTTTGTTCTAATTATTTAAGGTAAGTATAACACCCTATTTCTTGTTCGAGTTTGTAGACAAGTCCTGTATATTTTGTATATTAGTATTGTGGCCTTGCCAGCCCTGTGTACATGTTCAATTTGGTATGGCTAGTTGTTGGCATTCATTGCGGCCCCGTAGGCCTGCACAATTATGTATATGAGCTTTTGGGGAAGTTTACCCCTCATATGAGAGAGGCATTATTTTCAGATGATGCAGAATATGGCCTTGTTGGCCTTGATTGGTATTGTCAGCTCGCAGGCAGGCCTCATCGCCCTAAGTTAAGGGCTACCCCTCCAGAGTTCATAGTTACAAAGTGGTACGCTCGGGTTGAGTATGGCACCGGGTGCTAGCCATGCCTCCCCAGATTTGGGGCGTGACACTTAATTTATGGTATTGATTTATTTATTAAATTATGCGCTTAATTGTTTGATTGCTTGATCACCAATTGAATATTATCTATGAATCTAAAATTAAAATCGAAAGTGAGAATTCTAAATTACACATAGGATTGATTAGAGCAAGTTCTTAAACTCGAACATTGGGAAATTGATTCACGGCTAGGATAGATATATTCTAATTGCCTTGCTTGGTTATTATACAGGAATTATGAATACATTCTTGTTGATTCTAACTATTTAGACATATAAGTATTAGGTTATCTTGAATAGGTAAGTAAGAACTCAATAGATTCTTATGAGCAATATTAACCCTATCAACCAATAAACCACATAAATTAATTAGTCAAGCCAAGTGAAGAAGACAACAGAATTGTTAGATAGTCCATAACCCTAGGTGGTACAACTCTTTGGAGATTACAAGATATAGCTTAGTCAAATCTAGGTTGTACAAGGAATAATTATATTGGAGGGGGGGTCCTAAGTTTTTTAGCCTAAAGAATCACCCCGTTCAACATAAATAATACTTCGCAACCCTTTAGAATACAAGGGTTGCTCATATTATCCAGCGAGCACAAATTATCATCTCGTGCTACCTGATTACTATCTTTAAGTTAATTACCTAAAGCGCACTAGTTCAATTCTAAGTTGAGTCCTATGCATGCCTACTCGTCCCATGCATATCACCCAGGAGGCTTTGGACTACTATATAGGTGGTTCTAGACTCAATCTAGGATGCTCGAAACGAGAAAACTAGGGGTCACATAATTAAAACAAGTAGGACTTCACATATGATGCACGTAGCACAAAAGGGTCTCATGTTTACCTCCGCACACAAGTTCATATGCACATATATCATCAAGTAATAGACAGCGGCATAATAGTCAAGTAAATATACCCTAGTCAGAATTAGACGAGCAGTTGCTTTACGAGTAAGTTAAGCCTAAGATAGGATTGCTGGGTGAACGGGTGGACGATCAATTATGAGTAAGTAGACCTGGAATTGGTACATGGATAGTTGGTGGACATGTTGCATTGTTTAAGTCCTATAGGCATGATTTCTAGATGATTAAACCTAGACCATTTAAAGCCAAGCAGTTGAGTAATGGTGATTCTCATTCTAATTAATCCTATAGCCATGATTTCTAAGCGGGCAACACGATTAAAGAGAACATCAGTGTAAACAGTTTCTAAAAGTCAACATGGAGTCTTATAGGCATGATTTCTAAATGGGCAAACTTAGACAATTTTAGGCGTGAAGCTATTGAAACGCGCAAATTTGGTTTCATTGATCCTATGGCCATGATTTCTAGGCGAGCCATACAGTTGAATGAAATATCAATGTAAATAGTCTCAATTACTTAAAGCGAAATCCTATAGGCATGTTGTCCATACGCAGAAGCAAGGCAAGCTAAGCAAGTAGTAGACAAAATCAATTTGAATCCTATAGGCATATTTTCTAAACATATTGTGAGTCTTGTTGACATGTTCAATATTAGAATTAGTTAAGGTCCTA
Organism: Nicotiana tabacum; assembly: GCF_000715075.1. Lineage (NCBI taxonomy): Eukaryota > Viridiplantae > Streptophyta > Magnoliopsida > Solanales > Solanaceae > Nicotiana > Nicotiana tabacum. The sequence goes on along the minus strand of NC_134093.1, from coordinate 88,782,241 downwards.
AATCATGCTCTCTAGGTGAATATGTGAGGTTGATGGCCTATAAGTATGATGTCTATATGCAAGTAGTTCATAGGAGTAGAGCATGTAAATGAGATAGCAAACAAAGCATTTAGACCCTATAGGCATGTTTTCCATCCATTCATGCGAGAATTAGAGTATCCCAGCCCCTCTTTCATTTATTTCTCCATCATTCGTTATTATAGACCCAAATAGAATGAGTACAAACCCAAATAGAGCAATTACATGCCTAATACAATTATAAAATAACCCAACGATGTATCTGGGCCTTTAAATAGGCTTAGAACTCGGTCAGTCCCATACTCTAGATGGTTGTCAATATGCTGTAGATCCCAATACCAAAACTGGCCCAATAGCTAGGCCCAAACAATAGAACAATTGCCTTGCATTACCCATTGAATACCAAACCAACCGTAAAATATAAGTGACAAACTAAACAACTTTAAGACTTAGGCATTTAGTTCTTAAAATTGTAGCTAACAAAGAGTAGGTATTTCCAAACAAAACACACACACAGAGGAACAAATTGGAGACTCACCAACAAAGTTCCTATAGGCACAGACATCATACATAGGGTAGACACGTATTGTGGCTCCCAAGATTTATCAAACAAGGTGACAGGACCAGACATCATAGAATAGTAAGCAAAAATTCAAAGTAGCATGATCCAGATATGACTTAAGTGGAGCTTTATACGTAGAAGCCTTAGCATGTGAATCTAGGAGACACATGATCATGAATTAAAGCAAGCAGTAGTTTTTTACACGAACGTCTCAACATGGAAGTCTAAAAAAGATATGGTCATAACTAATCTTGTTGCCAAACAAGCAAACTGATGGGCATGATTCAAATAGTCTACAAGCATTCACTTAATTCGACATGAAAGACTTAGCATTTTTGAGATTTTAGGCAAACATCATTCATCATAAAGAGGTCTTGATGCAAAATTTAAAATAGTACATGAGGATGAACATGCAACAAATGTAGAACTCAAACATAGACATAATAACTAGGTAAACCTAAGGAGGTCAGAAATCAACTTGGTTAACTACACATAATGAATCTAAAGTTCAAGACTTAGACAAGTTTGATGCTACAGAGAATTAGAATTGTAGAATAGTTTTAAGACGAACAAGATTGCATACAAAGGTAGCATAGTGTTGAAATCATGCAGGCCCACAGAAGTTCAAATAATATTAGGATATATAACATGAACACAAGCAGTAAAGAGAATAGAATTGCGAGAGTCAAGAGCAATAACCGGTTGCAAATTAAACGAGCAAGTAATGAGAAAAGTTAAGGCCTTAGCAATGGCTTAAATAGAAGTGATTGACGAGAACGATGAAAACCCAAAATCCTCAGTGCTTCCGAGTTCACAAGAGTCACGAGAATGGCTTCGAGCAGTGCTTGCACCGGAGGAGGTCATTGACAACACCATAGTGGCTTTGGCTTTCAGCCAGCCACTGACTAATTGGACATAATAGTTTCAGAGCAGAATAGAGCAAGTGCGATTGAGAGAGAGAGTAGTGATTAAGGTCTGCCTAAAGGGGAAATCGAGGAGGGGTTCTATAGTGCTCGATCAGGCGAGTAAACAAGGAAAGTAATCAAGCAAACATGAACAAGGAAAAGAAAAATATCACATGTAGTAAGTTAAGTAACAAGCAAAGGAAAAAATCAAATTTCAAACCTTAGTTAGGGTTCCTTGGTCGCAAGTTAGCAGGTAAGGTAAGAATCGCCCTTTCTCTCATGTATATGGACACAATATCATCCAAATATGACATATTAAATTCGATCTAGTACGATCTCAGAAGGTCATACTTGCCAAATTTGAGCAAGTACTCAAGAAATTCCACAGACGCGTACATAATAGTGAGGTATCACGAATAAGGTAAGTGAATCATGGAATGATTCCATTTCCCAGTCGGAATCGAAGAGAGATTGATGAGGCGGCTACTAGGGTTTTGCACAAAGAAGGGGAAAGGTTAAGAGCGTGTAGAGGCGGTTGGGCGGAGAAGAATGGGTTAGGGTTTTGGGTTAGACAGATATAACGGAAGTGAGGCATTCGTTATGGGCCGTTGTTCATTTGAGATCAACGGCTAGGATTAAGAGAAAGGCGGGGCGGGTTAAAATCGGGTCCCGATCGGGTCTTGGGCATGGAGTCATTGGATTTGGGTCCAGGGTCGTTGTGCCAGTGATTTGGGCCTATTTTAGCCCGGTTGTTTGTTCAATTTTAGCCTAGTTTTTGGACTGGAATTTAAAATACGGAAACCAATTTAAAGAATAAATTAAAAATGATAGAAAATGAAAAAATGTTGTTTTAAATTCAATACATTTCAAAATAATAGACTATGATTGCAAAAATATATAAAAGGTTATTTTGACCTAAATAGCGTAGTAAAGACAACTATTGAAAAATAGTGGCTACTGTTGCAAATGATGTAAAAATGCAAATACAATTATAAAAAATGAAGTAATATATTATAAAAACATGTATGTGGATATAAATAATTAATTTGGACAATTAATCAAACAAAAATAATTTTGAATGAGTAATTAATAAATATGTATCAATTAAAATCCCAATAATCAATTTAAAAGCTTAAAAAGGATAAAAATTATTTGTATGAAATCTTATAATTTAAATTTGATAAAAGTAAAAAAATAATACTTTGAAAAATATATAGAATACTTTATAAAGTATGAGGGCAAAATTGAGTATCAACAGCTGCCACTTTTTACCCGGGAATGATGAAAGAATTGTTGGGTAAAGAAATCGAGATGATAATCAATTTTGTCCAAATAAATGAGGATGGTGGTATGAGGTGTTTAAAAATGTGGGGGCCGAACCCTTGTTCTTGATATGCCTACATATCCTTGGTTTTACAGGAATCCACGTGTAGTTCTAGATCCAAAGGCGGACGAGACTGATGGAGTCGTTATGAATAGATTTCATGCTTCGAAGAATGATTTTCTCTGGATAGAATAGTGTCGTGAATAGTTGATATTTCGAGCGAAGAGTATGAATGTCAATAATGCAAAAGTGATCGTTACGGATGCATGGGACAATATGTTTAGGGACGGTTATGAAAAAGAATGTGATCAATTGTTGGTTAGATGTTGCTTAGAGACAATCAAGGAATGTGAACGTTTGAACGGTTACCTTTCGATTACCTGCAAAACTTAAAACATGACGCATGCAAGAATATACATATAGTCATTGCGGAAAATGATGCAAATTCCCTTTGGACCATGAAAATTATCTTCGGGAGTTGAGGACGATGTCCTTAGACCATAACGTTCTGGGCCGCGAAGCATGTGATAAAGGATTCGTAGGCCACGAAATGGTGTCCTCGATCCACGAGGATGGTGCCTCTGGACTATGACACCTTTGAATAACGATATGCAACTTCAAAATACTTAGGCCATGGCATGGTGTCCTCGGGCCATAAAAATGGTGCCTTCGGACTATGACTCCCTTGGATAATGATATGCAGTTTTGAGATCCTTAGGCCATGGAATATTGTCCTTAGGCTATGAAGATGATGCCTTCGAACTATGATGCCTTCGGACAATCTGGCGATATTTCAGCCCATAAAATGCAAAGATGCGGCGATATTGATTGTTCTATAGAGGAAACATGTAATGTTTAGTCATATGTGAGAATGAAGAAAGGTAGTGCTTAGCCTTGTATGAGATGAGGGCAGTGCTTAGCCCTATGAAGGTGAAGGTAGTGCTTAGCTTTATGCATTAATGGATACAATGCTTAGCCTCATGCAATAATGGAGGCAGTTCTTAGCCCCATGCAATGTAACGTGGGCGGTGCTTAGACCTATGTAGAGAAAGGTAGTGTTTAGCCCTATGCAATGATGGAGGCAGTGCTTATCCTCATGAAATGTAATGAGGGTAGTGCTTAACCATATGCAGATAAAGACAGTGTTTAGCCTTATGCAATGATGGAGGCAGTGCTTAGCCTCATGCAATGTAATGAGGGCACTGCTTAGCCCTTTGAAGAGAAAGGCAGTATTTAGCCTTATGCAATGATGGAGGCAATTCTTATCCTCTTGAAATGTAATGAGGGTAATGCCTAACCCTATATAGAGAAAGGCAATGCTTAGCCTCATGCAATGTAATTCAGAGAAAGGCAGTGTTTAGCCTTACGCAATGCAAATGCATGCTTAGCCTCATGCAATGCAATGAGGGCAGTGCTTAGCCTATGCGAATGATGAGAAAGCGATGATTAGCCTCTAGTAAGAGTAAAATGACTTTTAGCTTGACATATATGGGTTCAGTAGCATCTATCTATGTAAAGATAGTGGTCTTGTTATACATCCTTTGCCGTTCTTTGATAACGTTGTGTCTATTATGCCTGCATCCAAAGAAAAATTTGTAAGTCAGGGAAAGGTTGGTTCAAGCTTTTGATTCCTCATCTATTGAGTTAAGAACACTTACCCCATAATTTTCCTTGAAAATCTCCCAAAAATCGCCTCTTTTCGAGCTCCAAATCGGTAAAAATGGAAAATTCAGAACTTAAACTCTCTGCCCAGTCATTTGCTCTACGCGATCGCGGAAAATCTCACGTGATCGCGAAGTACAGTTTGCCCCTGACCACTTTTAACCTTACGCGAACGCGGACCTGACCATGCGATCGCGATGCACAACTTTACAGACCTACGCGATCGCGAAGCACAAATGCATGACCTCCACTTCTGCTCCATTTCCTCTACGCAAACGCGACCTTAGCCATGCGTTCGCGAATCACAAAATCCTAGAGCTACGCGATCACATCTCTCTTCACGCGATCGTATAGAACAAAACTCAATAACCCCCAACTAACCCTACGCGATCGCAGACCTTCTCATGCAATCGCGTAGAAGGAAACCAGATACAAATATCAGAAAATTTCCAGCAAAATTCCAAGTCCAAGAATTGATCCGTTAACTGTTCGAAACTCACCCGAAGCCCCCGGGACCTCAACAAAATATACCAACAAGTCCTAAAATATCATATAAACTTAGTCGTGTCTTCAAATCACATCATATAACATCAAAAACACAAATTGCACCTCAAATAAAAATCTATGAACTTTGAATTTTTAAATTCTATATCTTGTGCCGAAATACATCTAATCAATCCAGAATGACTTCAAAGTTTGCACACAAATCATAAATGACATAACGAAGCTATTCCAGTTTCCAGAATCAGATTCCAACCCCGATATCAAAAAGTCAACTCCCATGTCTAACTTTCCAAAAATTTAACTTTCGCCATCTCAAGCCTAATTCCACTACGGACCTCCAAATAATTTTCCGGACACGCTCCTAAGCCCAAAATCACCATACGGAGCTATTGGATTCATTTGAATTCAAATCCGAGGCCGTTTACACATAAGTCAACATCCGGTCAACTTTTTCAACTTAAGTTTTCAATTATGAGACTAAGTGTCTCATTTCACTCTGAAATCCTTTCGGACCCGAACCAACTAACCCGATAAGTCATAAAATAACTGTAAAGCTTAAGTTGAGAAATAAATGGGGAACGGGGCTGTAATACTCAAAACAACCGGTCGGATCGTTACACTGCAGCCCAGAAATGTGCGGTCGCAGAAGATTTCCTCGCGGCCGCAGTGCAGAAATGTGCGGCCGCAGAAATCCACTTCCTGCCATCTGAAGAAATCTGCGGACCGCACATGGAATTGTGCGACCGCAGAACCTCCCGAGGGGCATTTTTGTTCGAGATTTTTGGCCCAGTATAAATAGATGAGTTTCACAAAATTAGGCCAAGTTTGAACATCTGAAGCTGTTGTGGCCGTTTTTCTTTACTACTTTGGAAGTTTTACATTATTTTGGTGTTTTATTAGATTTCATCATTTTAATCTTCCATTATGAGTTTAATTAGCTTTTCTTCTCTATTTTCTGTAATTTCTATTATGAGTAGCTAGACTTTTACTAGGGTTGTTACCCAACCCTAGTGTGTAAACCTTATGGGTATCTAATTTAGTACTTGTTTATTTTTGGGTGTTGATTATTTATCTTAGTTCATGCTTCAATTTTAGAATTAATGGTTACAAATATTGATTCATGCCTATTTTTTCTTAGTCTCTACTTGAGAAAGATAGACCTAGTCTAGGATAACTTAGCTAACAAGGAATTGGGTTAGATGAGAAATTGATTAACCTAATTAAAGGGTTCAACCTAGAGATAGTAATAACCCGACTTGAGCTCTTATCAACTATTTTGGTTGATACCCATTTGGACTTGAGAAAGCCAAATTGGAAAAAATCACTCTCTGACCGAGAGGTATTGAGTGGGTAACGTAGAGTTGAGAGATATAAGACACCCTAATCAACAAAATAAGCATTAACGTCTTTATCCCATTAGGCAAACACCTAGGTTATGGTCACAACCCTAGGCCTTTAATCCAATTGGAAAAACCTCAAAAATATTTATCTAGAATCTATTTTCTTTATCTTGCATTCATTAGAGTAACAGTAGAAATAGAAAATAAATCCTTGTTGAGGAAGTGCAATATTAGATAACCCATTTGATTGCTTCAAATATATACTCCTAACTCCCAGTGGATTTAACACCGACTTCTAGTTGGGTAATTATTATTGCATACGACCGTGTCATATCTCTTATTGAGGTATGTTGTGGACATGACCAGTACTCTCTAGCATCAAACCTGTCTAAGTCCTAAACTTTAGAACATGTTCATTATGCGTAGTTAACCAAGTTGATTTCTGACCTCCTTAGGTTTACCTCGTTATTATGTCTATGCTCGAGTTCTGCATTTGTTGCCTGTTCATCCTCATGTACTGTTTTGAATTTCGCATCAAGACCTCTTTATGGTGACTGATGTTTGCCCAAAATCTCAAAAATGCTAAGTCTTTCATGTCGCATTAAGTGAATGCATGTAGATTATTTGAATCATTCCCATCAATTTGCTTCTTTGGCTAAAAGATTAGTTATGACCATGTGTGTTTTAGACTTCTATGTTGAGACATTCGTGTAAACAACTGCTACTTGCTTTAATTCATGATCATGTCTCTCCTAGATTTACATGCTAAGGCTTCCACGTATAAAGCTCCACTTAAGTCATCTCTGGATCTTGCTACTTTGAATTTCTGCTTTCTATTCTATGATGTCCAGTCCTGTCACCTAGTATGATAAATCTGGGAAGCGATAATTATTGTGTGCCTATAGGAACTTTGTGTGTGATTCTCTAATTTGTTACTGTGTGTATCTTTGTTTGGAAATGCCTTCACTTTGTTAGCTACAATGTTAAAAACTAAATGCCTAAGTCTTAAAGTTGGCATGTTATTTAGTTTGTCACTTGTATTTTACGATTGGTTTGGTATTCAATGGATAAAGCAATGCAATTGTTCTATTGTTTGGGCCTGGCTGTTGGGCCAGTTTTGGTACTAGGATCTGCAGCATCTTGACAACCATATGGAGTATGGACCTGATCGAGTTCTAAGCCTATCTGAAGGCCCAGATGCATCGCTGGGTTATTTTTTAATTGTATTAGGCCTGTAATTGTTCTATTTGGGTTTGTATTTATTCTATTTGGGTCTATAATAACGAATGATGGGAAAATTAATGAAAGGGGGACTGAGATACTCTAATTGAGACTGTTTACATTGATATTTCTTTCAATTGTATGGCTCGCCTAGAAATTATGGCCATAGGATCAATGGAACAAAACTTGCGCCTTTCAACAGATTCGCACCTAAAACTGTCTAAGTTTGTCCCATTTAGAAATCATGCATATTGGACTCCATGTTGACTATTTGAAACTGTTTACGCTGATGGCCTCTTTAATCATGTTGTCCGCTTAGATATCATGGCTATAGGATTAAATACAATGAGAATCAACATTACTCAACTGCTTGACTTTAAATCGTCTAGGTTTAATCATATAGAAATCATGCCTATTGGACTTAAACAATGTAGCATGTCCACCAACTAGGGGTGTTCATAAAAACCCAAAAAACCGAACCCAACCGAAAACCAAACCAACCCGACTAAAAAAACTGATACTTTTTAGGTTTGGTTGGGTTTTAATAAAACAATAACCAAAAAAATTGAACCAAATTGTCACGACCCAACTGGAGGGTCATGACTAGCACCCGGGCCATACTTGCCGAGCACCAACGTACATTTTATCTAACCTTCCTTATTATCTTTAAGGGCCGACAAGATCAATATAAATAGTAGACATGGATCATGAACATCCAACAATGAAAGGTAATGTCATGAACATACATAACATGGGACGACAAGACTGTCAAGAAACTATATATAAGGTACGAGCTATCATGATGCCATGAAAGACTATACAACAAAAAATCAGCCGAAAAGGCATTCTAAACCATACATAAGTCGACACCTGTCTATGAGCCTCTAAAGGAACATAAGTGCTACAACATTGCCGGAACAAAGCCCCGACATACCCATAATGTCTATAACAAAAATGCATACCAAGACCACGGCAAGTCCGGAGAAGGGATCTCGCCAATAACCGCTGAACTGGACAGCCTACTGTGGTGGGGGAGCTACTTCTACCTGTCTATCAGGATCTGCAGCACGACATGCAGCGTCCACAAATAAAAAGGACGTCAGTACGAATAAAGTACTGAGTATGTGAGGCAAGAAAGCATAAGTAAGAACAGTAATGTAAACAGGGATAGAGAATATACAACCTGTGACATCTGGGTACCTCTGAGGGCTACTGACATGAAATACATGATACATACATATATATACATAAACTTTTAAAACATACGCCTTTGTGGGCATCACCATCATCATATCGTACCCGGCCATAATAGGCTCGGTAAAACGTACCCGGCCATCATAGGGCTCGGTAGAATCGTACCCGGCCACGTGGAGCTCGGTAAAACCCAACTGATCAGTGGTTGCACAATAGGTGCCGTACCCGGCCGACTATAGCGCGGCTCGGTTAGAGTAAAATAGATACATATATATAATGCATGCTGGACTCATTGGAATCACATTTTGAACCTTTCGGAGTGACATAAGGTTGGTATCCTTCGTACACGTTATTAGGATTAACTCTTCATCAAGAATCTTATAAGAATCAGGAACTACCAACAACATTGATAATATAAGAATAAGAGAAGTAACATCAATATCAATCATTTCATAAGAAGGGCAGCAATGTAAGTACTGCTAGCTTCTAAGAGTAGAGTATCTTTGGGAGCTCGTTCATTACATTATGTACAATCGGAGTCGTGCAAAAGAATGAAGGGGATAGCCTCACATACCTTGTATATACTGCCCAACCTCAAGCTATGCAAATGTCACGACTCCTTAGTCTACAATAAGACAAATGACACTATCATTATCGTTTAAGCATCGTAACTATTATGTATCGACCACAACCTATTTTACGATGAAACGGACAGCACCTCCCCTATTTATATGACTTCCCACAAGTCAATACAATCACCAAACAGCCCAAACAACATCATTAATAATCATATTGAGCCTCCAAAACAGTCCACCAACCAACAACATTACTACCAAGCCTTTCGATATGTATTTCACAAGTTCTAGCTTCAACGACTTAGCTGCAACTTGGATAATCTTAAATATATATAGAGTAAGAGGTTCCTTACCTTTAAACAGAAAGAACAACTCCAATTTGACCTTAATTTTCCACGAAATATCCCTTCAATTCTGCCACAAGAACAAGGAAGCGAAACTAGCAATTAATTCGGGTTTTTCGGCACTAGAATTACTTTAGAAGACTTGAAATCACCTAGGGTTGATATTAAAAACTTGAAGGTGTATTTACAGGACATAAAACACTTAAAACAACCTCCCACACGAGCTGGAACAACACAAAAATCAGCAACAACAAGAAGAACAAGAAACTTACTAGCGCCACGGGATTCCCGACATTTGATTTGTGTTGTTTGCCCTTTGTTTGGGTCTTGGATCATGAGAGAACCTTGAGAGACTGTTTTTAGGGTTATAAGGTCTTAATATACTGAAAAATAATGACTTAAAATGGGGTTGAGGTATCTTATATATGTCCATATGTCTTAAACCGCCTTTGTGGGCCCCATAGAGAGCAGCTTGGCGCACTCTCGCAAAAACGCGAATATCTCTCTATTCCGAGATTGTATCGACAAACGGTTTAATGCGTTGGAAACTAGACTCATAGATCTTCAATTTGATAGGTAGATCACCCCATAATTCCAAGCACATTGGGAGAATAATTCAGTAACATTTGACCTAAAGTTTAAGTAAAATTATAAACCTAAGTTGCGACAACTTTTATCGACTTTTGTTTCATAACTCGCTTGACTTCAAGACTTATGATGCGGATATTATATGATTCAAATACATTAAAACAAGACCTCTTGGGACAATTAATCACCTCTAGTGTTACTCGAAAATACGGGTTACAACATCCTTGATTCGTTTAACTTCAAATACTTGTTAACTACTCTTATACACCCTTGTATCGTTTAAGACCAATAGGATTAACTTCTTATCATCTCAAAGATAATCTCTTCTTGGATTTACGTCGACTAACTTACGGCGTGATCTATGGTATGCGAATTTTGGTTGTAACACCCTCTCCCCCTTAGGAACATTCGTCCTCGAATGTAAGGGTTTATGGGGTGTCTAACTCATTAGGATTCCGACGGAGATTTCCGGCTGAGTTTCCCCTATAAAATGGACACTAGCCAAACTTGCAAGCAGTTAAACCTAACCTATGGCCTTACAAGACTATACAAAGCATTATGGATATGTACATTATCTGCATATTACCATTTTGTATTAAAAAAAAGTATTCACAAGCTATTGCTTACCTCATAGAGCCGTTTCACCTTATAATGCGTCCTTCTTTCCCCCGGCATCCTCGTTATCTTCACTCTGGAATAGGTAAGGGTATTTAGACTTCATCTCCTCTTCTGCTTCCTATGTCATTTCTTCTATATTCTTGTTCCTTCATAATACTTTCACGGAAGCTACATCCTTTGTTCTCAGCTTGCGGACTTGTCGATCTAATATAGCCACTGGCACTTCATCATATGATAGATCCTTTGTAACTTGTACATCTTTGATAGGGACGACCCCGAGAAGGGTCACCAATACATTTCCTCAACATAGATACATGGAATACCGGGTGGACAAATTCCAATTCAGATGGCAATTCTAACTCGTAAGCAACATGTCCAATTCGTCGAAGAATTTTGTACGGCCAAATATACCGCGGACTCAACTTACCCTTCTTCCCAAAATGCATAACACCCTTCATCGGCGAGATCTTCAGGAAAACCCAATCACCAACCTCAAATTCCAGATCACGACGTCGGACGTCGGAATAAGACTTTTGCCTGCTTTGTGCCGTCCTCAGTTGCTCTTGTATCACTTTCACCTTCTCAATGGCTTGGTGAATCAAATCTGGCCCATATAATTCTGTCTCACCGACTTCGAACCATCCAACTGGTGATCTACATCTCCTCCCGTACAGTGCCTCATACGGGGCCATTTTAATATTGGAATGGTAGCTATTATTGTAGGCAAATTCTATAAGTGCCAGATGGTCATCCCAATTCCCCTTGAAATCTAGAACACATGCTCGTAGCATATCTTCAAGCGTCTGGATGGTACGTTCAGCCTGTCTGTCAGTCTGCGGATGGAATGTAGTGCTGAGATTTACTTGTGTGCCTAAACCCCTCTGAAAAGACCTCCAAAAGTTAGCCGTAAATTGAGCTCCTCGGTCTGATATAATAGATACCGGCACACCATGAAGCCTAACAATCTCCTTGATATACAACTTCGCATAATCTTCAGCAGTGTAAGTTGTCTTAACTGGCAGAAAATGGGCAGATTTTGTAAGTCGATCAACTATCACCCAGATGGCGTCAAACTTATGATAAGAGCGAGGTAATCCAATAATGAAGTCCATATTAATCACCTCCCATTTCCAGGTCGGAATCTCTATATTCTGAATCAATCCACTAGGTTTCTGATGCTCGATCTTACTTGTTGACAATTAGGACACTGGGCTACAAATTCCGTAATAGACTTCTTCATGTTATCCCACCAATACTGCTCCTTAACGTCATGATACATCTTTGTCGAGCCAGGATGGATAGAATATCGGGACTGATGAATCTCAATCATAATCTTCTCTCGCAACCATGCCACACTAGGTACACATAATCGGCCCTGGTATCTCAGTGTCCCATCTCCTCCGATCTTGAAAGCTGTAATCTTACACTGCTGAATTCCCTCTCTCAATATTACTAAGGTAGGATCTTCATATTGCCGTGCTTTTACCTCGGCTACCAAAGATGATTCTGTTGTATTCTGTACAGTAACACCTCCGTCATCAGAGTCCAACAATCTGATTCTCATATTGGCCAGCTGGTGAAGCTCTTTGGTCAACCCTTGTCTACCTGCCTCAATATGTATTAAGCTTCCCATTGACTTACGGCTGAGAGCGTCTGCCACAACATTAGCTTTACCGGGATGGTACAATATCTCGACATCATAGTCTTTCAGTAATTCAAGCCACCTACGCTGCCTCAAATTCAACTCCTTCTGCTTGAAGATGTATTGTAAACTCTTGTGATCTGTGTAGATGTCAACATGGACGCCGTATAAGTAGTGCCGCCATATCTTCAAAGCATATATTACTGCATCCAATTCCAAATCATGAGTCGGGTAATTCTTTTCATGCTTCTTCAATTGTCTTGATGCATAAGCAATCACCTTCCCACGTTGCATCAATACGCACCCCAAACCTATACCTGAGGCATCACAATATACCACATAACCTTCTGTTCCTTCTGGGAGAGTGAGCACTGGCGCGGATGTCAATCGATTCTTTAGCTCCTGAAAACTATGTTCACAAGCATCAGACCACTGGAACTTGGTAGCTTTCTGTGTTAACTTAGTCAATGGTGCTGATATAGAGGAAAACCCTTCTACAAACCGCCTATAATATCCTGCTAGCCCCAGGAAGCTGCGGACTTCTGACGGTGTTGTAGGTCTCGGCCAATTCTTCACTGCATCGATCTTCTGAGTGTCGACACTAATACCCTCATCAGATATCACATGGCCAAGGAATGCTACTGAGTTCAGCCAGAATTCACATTTAGAGAGCCTAGCATATAACTTATGATCCTGAAGGGTCTGTAATACTATCCGCAAGTGGCCCGCATGTTCTGCCTCCGAACGAGAATACACCAGAATGTCATCAATGAATACGATCACGAACACATCAAGATAGGGCCTGAATACACTATTCATGAGATCCATAAAAGCTGCTGGGGCATTTGTTAGCCCGAACGACATCACCAAGAACTCAAAATGCCCATATCTTGTCCGGAAGGCCGTTTTTGGAATATCCTTCTCCTTAACCCTCACCTGATGATACCCTGAACGCAAGTCAATCTTGGAGAAATACTTGGCACCCTGGAGTTGGTCAAACAGGTCATCAATTCTTGGAAGTGGATACTTGTTCTTTATTGTAAACTTATTCAACTGTCGATAATCGATACACATCCTTAACGACCCATCTTTCTTCGGCATGAATAAGACTGGCGCACCCCAAGGTGAAGTGCTAGGCCTAATGAAACCCTTATCCAGCAAGTCCTTCAACTGTGCCTTCAACTCTCGCAACTCTACCGGGGCCATCCTGTATGGAGGGATAGAGATCGATTGAGTGTCAGGCAATGCATCAATACTAAACTCAATCTCCCTTTCAGGAGGAAGGCCTGGGAGTTCATCTGGGAAAACATCTAGAAATTCATTGACCACGGGGATTAATTGTAGAGTAGGCAGCTTCGCCTCCGCATCCCTAACGCAAACAAGATGATAAATATAACCTTTTGAGATCATTTTCCTTGCCTTAAGATAGGAAATAAACCTACCTTTCGGCGTAGCAATGTTCCCCTTCCATTCAATGGCGGGTTCACAAGGAAACTGAAACCTAACCATCTTCGTACGACAGTCAACATTTGCATAGCATGAGGCCAACCAGTCCATTCCCATTATCACATCAAAATCAACCATTTCTAACTCAAATAAATTTGCCAAGGTTTGACGACTACAAATCATCACAGTGCAACCTTTATATACCCTTCTAGCAATCACAGAATCTCCTATCGGAGTGGATACCGCAAGTGGTTTACTTATCAATTCAGGTTCAATGCCAAACTTATTAGCCACAAAGGGTGTAACATATGATAAGGTAGATCCTGGATCAATTAGCGCATATACATCATAAGAAAACACAGACAATATACCTATAACAACATCCGGAGATGACTCGAGATCTTGTCGACCTACTAGAGCATAGGTTTGATTTTGAGCACCACTCGAACTCGGCACTGAACCTCTACCTCTACCACGACCTGTCGACTGTTGAAAACCTTGTGCTGGAGGTCGAACTGATGAGGAAGAACCAGACACAGATCCAGTCGGTTGAGCCATACCACCACCTCCTCTGTTAGGACAATCCCGCATCATATGGCCACGCTGTCCGCAAGAATAGCATGCATCGAAACCTCGACGGCACAGTCCAAAGTGGGCCTTGCCGCACTGATCACAATGAGGTGTTGGGGGTCTCGTCTGACTAGTATCTCTATGAAATTGTGAGCTTGATGCCCTCAAACTCTGACCTGAACCAGAATAGGTAAATCGATCATACCGAGGCCTCTGAAACTTTGGAGGAGCACTAGCTACAGGTGGCGCCGAACTCCTCAAAGATTGGGGCCTGATACTGCCTCTGAACTCATCAGAATACCCTGAAAATCTCGCCCTCTTATGCTGGCCCCTATCCTGCTCCCTATCTGCCCTTTGCTGGCACTTACGATCCTCTAGGGTCTGGGCATAAGCCTGAATACGGGAAATATCCATGCCCTCTACCAAGGAGGCTGTTGTGCACTCATTTATCAGATGTGGTCCCAACCCGTTCACGAACAGATGCACCCTATCACTCATCTCGGCCACCATATGGGGAGCATACCTTGCTAAAGAATCAAACTGTATACTATACTTTCGTACACTCATATTACCCTGTCGAAGGTTCAAGAACTTATCAGCTCTAGCTCGTCGTATCTCAACTGGCAAGTAGTGACGAAGAAAGGCCTCAGAAAATTCCTTCCACACGGCTGGAGGAGCGTTCGGACCCCTAGATCTCTCCCAACTATCATACCAGAAAACCGCTAAATCCTGTAACCGATAAGAAGCCAACTCTACTGCCTCCGTATCACTAGCATGCATAACCCGCAATGTACGATGAATCTGATCAATAAATGTTTGTGGGTCCTCCTTGGGGTCTGATCCGGTAAACACTGGAGGGTCTAGATTAATAAAATCACGAACTCTCGCACTAACCGGTTTATCAGCAGCACCGGTATTCTGCCTCTGAGCCTGAGCAGCTACCAAGCTAGTCAACAATTGCACCGCACTGCGCATATCGTGATCTGTAGTGCTAGACGGAGGAACTGGATGTACTGGGTGCCTCCTAATATCCTCTGGAGGAGACGGAGAGGTATGAGACGGCATCTCACTCTGAGCCTCACTTTGGCCTGCTCTAGCTGGAGGCACCTGAATGTTACCCTCTCCCACAGCTGTATCAAGCCGTTTACTAATTGCTTGCTTCCTAGTCGAAGGCATCGCTGAAAGAAAACAAGGTGAATATTAGATATGAACACTTACTACTCAACTCTACGCACGATCTAGATTCAGGAAGAAGGTAACAACCCTAGATGTCACGTAGCCTCCTGATTATAAATGTGGCGCGCTACACATCCATAATCAAAACTCTACTAGACACGGCTCATAGACATCCCCTAGGACAGACTTGCTCTGATACCAAGTTTGTCACGACCCAACTGGAGGGTCATGACTAGCACCCGGGCCATACTTGCCGAGCACCAACGTACATTTTATCTAACCTTCCTTATTATCTTTAAGGGCCGACAAGATCAATATAAATAGTAGACATGGATCATGAACATCCAACAATGAAAGATAATGTCATGAACATACATAACATGGGATGACAAGACTGTCAAGAAACTATATATAAGGTACGAGCTATCATGATGCCATGAAAGACTATACAACAAAAAATCAGCCGAAAAGGCATTCTAAACCATACATAAGTCGACACCTGTCTATGAGCCTCTAAAGGAACATAAGTGCTACAACATTGCCGGAACAGGGCCCCGACATACCCATAATGTCTATAACAAAAATGCATACCAAGACCACGGCAAGTCCGGAGAAGGGATCTCGCCAATAACCGCTGAACTGGACAGCCTACTGTGGTGGGGGAGCTACTTCTACCTGTCTATCAGGACCTGCAGCACGACATGCAGCGTCCACAAATAAAAAGGATGTCAGTACGAATAAAGTACTGAGTATGTGAGGCAAGAAAGCATAAGTAAGAACAGTAATGTAAACAGGGATAGAGAATATACAACCTGTGACATCTGGGTACCTCTGAGGGCTACTGACATGAAATACATGATACATACATATATATACATAAACTTTTAAAACATACGCCTTTGTGGGCATCACCATCATCATATTGTACCCGGCCATAATAGGCTCGGTAAAACGTACCCGGCCATCATAGGGCTCGGTAGAATCGTACCCGGCCACGTGGAGCTCGGTAAAACCCAACTGATCAGTGGTTGCACAATAGGTGCCGTACCCGGCCGACTATAGCGTGGCTCGGTAGAGTAAAATAGATACATATATATGATGCATGCTGGACTCATTGGAATCACATTTTGAACCTTTCGGAGTGACATAAGGTTGGTATCCTTCGTACACGTTATTAGGATTAACTCTTCATCAAGAATCTTATAAGAATCAGGAACTACCAACAACATTGATAATATAAGAATAAGAGAAGTAACATCAATATTAATCGTTTCATAAGAAGGGCAGCAATGTAAGTACTGCTAGCTTCTAAGAGTAGAGTATCTTTGGGAGCTCGTTCATTACATTATGTACAATCGGAGTCGTGCAAAAGAATGAAGGGGATAGCCTCACATACCTTGTATATACTGCCCAACCTCAAGCTATGCAAATGTCACGACTCCTTAGTCTACAATAAGACAAATGACACTATCATTATCGTTTAAGCATCGTAACTATTATGTATCGACCACAACCTATTTTACGATGAAACGGACAGCACCTCCCCTATTTATATGACTTCCCACAAGTCAATACAATCACCAAACAGCCCAAACAACATCATTAATAATCATATTGAGCCTCCAAAACAGTCCACCAACCAACAACATTACTACCAAGCCTTTCGATATGTATTTCACAAGTTCTAGCTTTAACGACTTAGCTGCAACTTGGATAATCTTAAATATATATAGAGTAAGAGGTTCCTTACCTTTAAACAGAAAGAACAACTCCAATTTGACCTTAATTTTCCACGAAATATCCCTTCAATTCTGCCACAAGAACAAGGAAGCGAAACTAGCAATTAATTCGGGTTTTTCGGCACTAGAATTACTTTAGAAGACTTGAAATCACCTAGGATTGATATTAAAAACTTGAAGGTGTATTTACAGGACATAAAACACTTAAAACAACCTCCCACACGAGCTGGAACAACACAAAAATCAGCAACAACAAGAAGAACAAGAAACTTACTAGCGCCACGGGATTCCCGACATTTGATTTGTGTTGTTTGCCCTTTGTTTGGGTCTTGGATCATGAGAGAACCTTGAGAGACTGTTTTTAGGGTTATAAGGTCTTAATATACTGAAAAATAATGACTTAAAACGGGGTTGAGGTATCTTATATATGTCCATATGTCTTAAACCGCCTTTGTGGGCCCCATAGAGAGCAGCTTGGCGCACTCTCGTAAAAATGCGAATATCTCTCTATTCCGAGATTGTATCGACAAACGGTTTAATGCGTTGGAAATTAGACTCATAGATCTTCAATTTGATAGGTAGATCACCCCATAATTCCAAGCACTTTGGGAGAAAAATTCAGTAACATTTGACCTAAAGTTTAAGTAAAATTATAAACCTAAGTTGCGACAACTTTTATCGACTTTTGTTTCATAACTCGCTTGACTTCAAG